>NW_027509203.1:1785000-1805000 GCF_051911475.1 Siphateles boraxobius
ATACACACTTAAATAGTTGTAATTCAAGAATGCCTTGGAATACAGACCTAAGTTTGGTCTTGTTTTAAAGAAAACAATCAGCAGATTATTACTGAAGTGAAAGCACTTCAATAAATTAAAGTATGAAAAAGTTATGGAAGTTATAATTTACAGTAAATCAAATATACTTTACTAATACATTTTTTTTAATATAAAATAAATATTTTTACAAAAATTTTTTTACTATAAAATTACTATAAAATGAAAGCCATATATCTAACCAAGTTGTGTTCCAAATTTCAAGTTGATATCACAAAAACTGAAGTTCCCATGAGATTTTGTTTAGGCGTAGTACCAAAAATAGCCTCCGGGTGCCATTGCATTCCATTGAGTTTAATTGTATGCATTCTGCTGTAACAAATTCATAAATTTCTATCCAAATATCACTTCTCTCACTAAATATGGAACCTTGAGACTCAGACCTTTCTGACAATATGTGTTTTGTCAATATTAGAAAAGGTTTTGATAATAAATTATGAAAGATGATGCCCAAAAGGGGAGGGGCCTAATAAAAAATATACCGTTTCTATGGTAACGCAACATCCAATTTCAAAACGGTTTTCAAAGGATGAATTCTGAGTTCGTAAGCTTTCAAATGATACCTAATTTATGATAACTACTAAAATATGTGATATAATAATAATAAAAAAATTATTTTAGAGGACTTCTTAATTTACTTTTTAAAAAATAATTTTATCTTTTTTTATTGATAAATACTAGATTATGTTTTATTATGAACTTTTAGCATTAAAAACCAAAGTTTCAATTATTAAAAGTGTGTTCGTCGACTTTTTGTGACTAAGGTCCGAAACTCCTGTAATGACGTCGATTTTTTGAGGCGCACTCTTGTGTAATTCATATATTCATATATTACTGTTCAAACATAATTTGTAAGAAAAAAACAGCGCTAAAATATCTATTTAGGAGTCTTAGACCTTTCCAACGATATATAGTTTGTCATGATTAGATTAGGATTTAATAGTAATATAGCGAAGTAAAGATATCCCGTATACGGGATCGTGACAGTTCCGCTCGGGCTAGGAAAATCCTCTTGTGTAAAGTCGAGCCCTGCTTTAATCATCAAGCAATATGAATTGACTGATTATGAACATGCAAGTTTATTGTAAAATATTTAGTCTCTGTACATTTGCTGCCATTTCCAGTGCGATGTGTTTTGTCTGACAGACGGATGATCGGGAATCCAAACGGGACACTCCGGAGGAAGGAGAGCTACGAGACCACAAGATGGAAATAACGATAAGGAATTCACCCTACATGCGGGAAGACTCGACTGAAGACAGGTCTCGCTTATTCTGTGTGCTCGCTTTGACCCAAAACTCTGTAATTTTTATTTCTTTTTTTTAACTGAGTGTTCATCATAGGGGTCCAAGTCTCTAGGACTTTTGTCACACTTGAACCAAGAATACACACACAAAAATTGTATTGATTCCAGGAGATTTGTGTATTGAAATTTTAAAAAGTAATAAATCCTTATCCTAACTAATTCCAATCTTAGGAATGATTTTATGATGTCTACATGTGTGTCTGAATGCACACTGAAGCTCATTTACTCCATACAGAGATATAAGGCCATAAAGAGTCATGAAATATAATATTATATTATTATTTCCCACAAGAGGTCTGCAAACACTCCCGATGTTAGATATCTAGTGCTGAATTAAAAGGGTTATGCATGAAACTGAGTTATTTAGAATTTAAGTTAAAAATGTGAGGAGTGTGCTTAAATTACTTTATTTATTTATTGGTCAAATCTAGTAATTTAAAGGTAAATAAAATAAAAGATACCCCCAAAAATTGCTTCAAAAAATATTATCAAAATGAAATAAAATAAGCTTTCTGGACAAAAAAAAAGTATAATTTAGGGCTTCGGGTCATTTTGACCCACGAGGGAAAGATGTGTTATAAAGTGCGAGGGGAGGATGAAGTAAAAGAGATTTATGGGAATATTAATAACGTAAACTCGTGTTGTGTGTGTGTTTCTGCAGAGGAGAGGAGGACGAGTCTCTGGCCATCAAACCCCCACAGCAGATT
Organism: Siphateles boraxobius; assembly: GCF_051911475.1. Lineage (NCBI taxonomy): Eukaryota > Metazoa > Chordata > Actinopteri > Cypriniformes > Leuciscidae > Siphateles > Siphateles boraxobius. The sequence continues at coordinate 1,787,092 of NW_027509203.1, forward strand.
GCAAGGAAAGACAAGTCCTACCACAGAAAAGAGGAGAAGAGGAAGGACAAGAGGCGGCACAGGAGCCAGTCTGATGAAGACGGTCAGTGCACACACACACACACAGTGTCCAAAGGGGCGGGGCCTGTCACTATATTCCTCATTTACATAATATGCAGAATAAAGGGGCGGGGCCTGTCACTATATTCCTCATTTACATAATGTGCAGAATAAAGGGGCGGGGCCTGTCACTATATTCCTCATTTACATAATGTGCAGAATAAAGGGGTGGGGTCTGGGACTATATTCCTCATTTACATAATATGTAGAATAAAGGGGCGGGGCCTGTCACTATATCCCTCATTTACATAATGTGCAGAATAAAGGGGTGGGGTCTGGGACTATATTCCTCATTTACATAATATGCAGAATAAAGGGGCGGGGCCTGTCACTATATCCCTCATTTACATAATGTGCAGAATAAAGGGGTGGGGTCTGGGACTATATTCCTCATTTACATAATATGTAGAATAAAGGGGCGGGGTCTGTCACTATATTCCTCATTTACATAATATGTAGAATAAAGGGGCGGGGTCTGTCACTATATTCCTCATTTACATAATATGTAGAATAAAGGGGCGGGGTCTGTCACTATATTCCTCATTTACATAATATGTAGAATAAAGGGGCGGGGTCTGTCACTATATTCCTCATTTACATAATATGTAGAATAAAGGGGCGGGGTCTGTCACTATATTCCTCATTTACATAATATGTAGAATAAAGGGGCGGGGTCTGTCACTATATTCCTCATTTACATAATATGTAGAATAAAGGGGCGGGGTCTGTCACTATATTCCTCATTTACATAATATGCAAAATAAAGCCTGGTGGAGTTACAATTCCTCATTTACATAATATGTAGAATAAAGGGGCGGGGTCTGTCACTATATGTCTCATTTACATAATATGCAAAATAAAGGGGAGGGGCCTGTCACTATATTCCTCATTTACATATGCAGAATAAAGGGGTGGGGCCTGTCACTATATTCCTCATTTACATAATATGCAGAATAAAGGGGTGGGGCCTGTCACAATATTCCTCATTTACATAATTTGCAGAATAAAGGGGCGCGGCCTGTCACTATATACCTCATTTACATAATATACAGAATAAAGGGGTGGAGCCTGTCACTATATTCCTCATTTACATAATTTGTAAATAAAGGGGTGGGGTCTGTCACTGTATTCCTCATTTACATAATTTGTAAATAAAGGGGCGGGGCCTGGTGGAGTTACAAGAGCAGAACCAAACTATGAATCACTCCTGGATTCATTTATAAGTGTCCTGTTTTGCTTTTCCATCTGTGTTTAGTGTAGATATCGAATCATTTAGTAATCAAGGATTCCATCAATTAATCGAGTAATTGGACAAAAAAATTCTGGTAATAAAAATAGATCCAAGTAAACAACAGCCTTTAAAATGACTTAAAGTACAATTATATAATAACAAGCAATAATAATTGGCTAATATCAACATTACTTGTACATTACGTGTTATGCCTGCAGAGGGCGCCAGCGCCCTGGTCTTATTAATATTGGCCAAACAACATTTAATTCAAATGTCCACTTATTATTGGTTCACTTCTGTGCGATAGAAATGCTAGAGTCGCTGTAATTTCTTGAACCAGAACATGTGCACATCAAAACATGCAAACTCAAGAGTGAGGGGTTAAACTTTTATTTTGAAATCGCGATGAAAAATGTGCATATTTAGAAACATATTTATCTATTCTTCTGTGTTGGCGTAATTTACAGATGAATTACATTACAAATCTTGTGTAATGCACATTATTGGAAACCTAAACGCACATCGCATGCCGAGTGTGTGTGTGGAGTGTTTACTGTGAACAGAGGTATTTTAAGAGGTGTAATCTGCACGCATGTTAAAGGGACATTAAGTAAGAATTTCTCCAATCTAGCGGTGAAATTGTATTTTGCATTCAAACGAATTGTGCTCTCCAGCGCCTCGCTTTTTCAAATGCGTGTTGCATCTACGGTAGCCGTTATGTGCCAAAAAGCTATGACAGGATGTCTTCTATTAGCACTTCATTGAGTTTTCCTTCGGGTGAACAGGTTTGTTATTTCAAACAAACTTCAAATTGACACAACGAACAAACGAATGTTACAGTATGAAGTAATGAGTGTCAAAAACATGAACTATTGTAATTAGTAGTTATGCCTTGTTTACTCGTTATATTTTTTTGAAGTATGTGCATTGTTAGATATCATCATCAGATGAGAGCAAGTAGTAGAGGAAGAGGACTCAATAGTTGCTATTCATCAAAGAGCCTGTTTAACTTTTAACTGTAAATGTTCTTCTGTCTTTATATAATAAAGTAAACAACCAAGCAAAAAAAAAAAAAACTTGTAATTAAGACTGTAACATTGACTTACCTGTCGAGGAGAAAGCAGGACTTCAGCGTCTCTTTTGAATTCTTTCTCCTGCATTAAAGTTAGCTCTTTCCACCGGGAAAAAGCAATCCCGACATTCACTCGTGTTTTTTGTATCCTCCGGTCACGTTTCCTTTTACGATAATTTTTGGTCTGTTTTGGCGAAGAGGATTTCTTATCCAGTGGCTCGGCATAGGTATGGGTCCGCCATTAAAAATAAAAGTGACAAGCGCTTCTCGCTGCTCTGCTCCTCCGTTTCTGCTGCTTTCAGTCACGTGACGCTGGCTCTGAACGAAAACGCCTTGTGGAAACGCGTTGGCCTAGTACTTTTTGACCCTCTCTGCTATTATAGTTTTTCAAGATGGCGGAACTACATGGAAGCCTCCGTGGACTTACCCGTTCAATGTATATAAAGATAATAAATTCTTCGTTTACGAGGATCAATCAGATAATTGGCAGTGGTATTTGTACACCATTGGGGAAATATTTATGAATACAAATATAGATTTTAGATTATAAATTACCTAAAAAGTTACTTATAGTCCCTTTAATAAAGCGTTGTGCTTCTCTGTGGGAAAAAACATATTTATTTAACGGAATCACAGCCTTTGTAACTTCACAATAGCACTATGCTGTATTATGAGTGTAAATGGTTTTTGCTATATAGTGTCTCCTTAGTAAAGCGTGTAATAATGCGGTTCATGGATTCTCGTCTGTGAAATGCGCCGCTTCCGGTGTTTTTCCGGTTACTCAACACTCTGTTGTAATAGAGGACTTTTAAAAATCAAGTACTCGACTATAATTGATTTATCACCCTAATTTAGTGTGTAATTTTACAGTTTGAGCATGAAAAAGCTCCAGTTCTTCTCTATATCAGTGTCAGTGTTTCTGAGCTCCTGAAACGCCTCCATTGTAGTCTTGAGTTTCTTCCGGGAACGAACACATTACAATATTCCTCATTATAATAATTCATACGCAGAATAAAGGGGCGGAGCCTGGTTCAGTTCGTTAGTAGTGTGTTAAACTGGCGGTTATGGTAAGGGGCGGGACATTTCCCGAACACACTCGAAGCGCTCGACCAATCACAACACACTGATCCAGCCGACCAATCAGAGCACAGTGTGCTTTTCAGGAGGAGGGGCTTCATAGAGACAGGAAGTAAACAGAGCGTTACTGACAGACTGGGAAGAGAGGAGCCGCAACAATGGAGAATATGAGGAAAATAATCAACATTCAAGCAGGAAAACCTGTTCTAGTAGAGCCTGAAAACACAGTGTTTGTGAAAGAGCAGAATATTTAAACTTTAATACATGTTCTTATGCATCTATAACTGCATGCACATACTTTTAAATATAAGTACAATTGAAAAACATGGATGTACACAATAAGTGCATTGTATTAAATTATTAATTTACATGTTCATGCATTGTAGGTAAAGACACTTCATATAAAGTGTGACGTTTTTTGTCTGGTTTATTGTCTTTACAGCAGGGAAACACATCCGCACAAAAGACAAGGAGAAGGAGCGAGAAAACGAGAGGAGGAAAAGACAGTGGCAGGATGAAAACAAAACCAGGCGAGATTATGAGCGTCAGAAACGAAGAGATCAAGCCAGAGCTCACTCCCGCAGAGAGAGGTCCAACACACACTCACAAACACACACACACTCACACACACTCACACACACACTCCCGCAGAGAGAGGTCCAACACACACTCACAAACACACACACACACACTCCCGCAGAGAGAGGTCCAACACACACTCACAAACAAACACACACACTCACACACACTCACACACACACTCCCGCAGAGAGAGGTCCAACACACACTCACAAACACACACACACTCACAAACACACACTCACACACACAATCCTGCAGAGAGAGGTCCAACACACACTCACAAACACACACACACTCACACACACAATCACACACACTCCCGCTGAGAGAGATCCAACACACACTCACAAACACACACAAACACTCACACACACTCCCGCAGAGAGAGGTCCAACACACACACACACACTCACACACACTCCCGCAGAGAGAGGTCCAACACACACTCACAAACACACACACACACACACTCACACTCCCGCAGAGAGAGGTCCAACACAGACACACACACACACAATCCCGCAGAGAGAGGACAAACACACACACACACTCACACACTCCCGCAGAGAGAGGTCCAACACACACTCACAAGCACACACTCCCGCAGAGAGAGGTCCAACACACACACACACACACACACTCACACACACTCCCGCAGAGAGAGGTCCAACACACACACACACACACACACACTCCCGCAGAGAAAGGTCCAACACACACTCACAAACACACACTCCAGCAGAGAGAGGTCCAACACACACACACACACACTCCCGCAGAGAGAGGTCCAACACACACACACACTCCCGCAGAGAGAGGTCCAACACACACACACACACTCCCGCAGAGAGAGGTCCAACACACACACACACTACCACAGAGAGAGGTCCTTGTGGTGGTCTCCTGTGTGCTGTGTGTATCTGCCCGTAGAGGAGCTGCCGGGCAGCGGGTGGGCATGCGGGTAACATGAGCAACCCATCGCAGCTGCCGCCTAGCAAGGATTGTCTCCGTACTGCTGGAGTTGGTGCGCTGTAGGATGTGCGTGTGGGGGATTTTGTCTTTTCATGTGACACCTAGTAAGCGCTGGCGGCATCTGATGTGCAAACCCTCGAGACACCGACAGCCTGCGGTAGGAGTCCACGCTCCTGCGCCGACAGCAGGGTGCCCACGCTCCTGCGCCGACAGCAGGGTGCCCACGCTCCTGCACCAACAGCAGAATGCACACGCTCCTGCGCCGACAGCAGGGTGCACACAGACTGCCTGGTAGACGCCGCTTAGGTGAAGGTGCGGAGATCTTTATTAACAAAGACTCGAGATCGAAGTCTACCAAAGGCAGAGCAGGCGAGATTAATGCGTGCCTGGAACCATTTGTCTATGAGACAGGTGTGTGTGAGGATGCTTCCAAGGTAGCAGACGTGCTCAGCAACCTTTACTGGTGTGCCATGGATGTAGTGTTCAGGGTGTGTGTGTGTGGGGGGGGGTGGTCTGTGCAATGATCTGTCTTTTGGATGTCGACTTGTAGGCCACAAGCTTGATACACTGCGCATACAACATCCAGTGTGTGCTGCATTGCGGTAGGGCTGGGACGGTTACCGCATTACTGCGGTCACGTGACTCCTACCGCAGGTCTGAGCTCGTCACCGTCATCACCGCAAAAAAAAACATAGGCCTGCACATGTGTGCACATTGTGTCTAATTACATGGATTCATTGATTCTAATGACATAGATTGTGTAATGACTTTGTGTCTTACATGGATTCAAGGTTTTCTAAACAAAACTCATCATCCGTCTGCCATCATCCGCACCAACGTTTATGACCAATTCTCAAAACCGCGCCCGCCCGCATCCGCTGACTGTTTTCAGGTCTATGGGCGACGCAGGCGCTGCTGCCGCGAGGCTAGAGCTCTTGGCTGTTCTAGAAAGGAGACTGATCCAATGCAGCACAGATATTTAAAGGCTAAAGCCTCTAGTATAGCATATTGGCTGTGTTGTGTCCCCAGCATTCCGATCGGTGCACAGAGACAAAAATAAAGTGGTTTACCGCTATACCGAGGGAATTTCTTGCTTTTCAACCGCGGTTATAAAAAATGCATACCGTACCAGCAGTAGCTGTGGGCTAGGAGGGCACAGTCGTCAGCGTATCGCAGTTCATGAATGGTGATGGTGGTGGTCCTGGTGAGGGCTTGCAGGAGGCGGAGGTTAAACTGTAGGCACACACACCCCCACCCCTACCAAACCCCCCCCAAACACTGGAGCCAGTACACACCCCCGCTGGGGCTGAGGGATTGCAGGAGAGGAGGGAGAGGGTCACTGGAGAGCCAGTACACACCCCCGCTGGGGCTGAGGGATTGCAGGAGAGGAGGGAGAGGGTCACTGGAGAGCCAGTACACACCCCCGCTGGGGCTGAGGGATTGCAGGAGAGGAGGGAGAGGGTCACTGGAGCCAGTACACACTCCTGCTTCACTCCTACCTGCACAAGGAAGGAGGAGGATTGAAATGTACCCACAATCACACGGGCCTGCATGCCAGCCTGAAACTGTTGTAGGATGTCCAGAAATCTTGGTGGCACCCCAAATGTCTCCAGAAAGATCCAAAGGACTTGGCGGTCAGTGGTGTTGAAAGCCTCTGCCAGGTGGATGAAGGCATTGAACAGGTCTTTGTTCTGTTCTCTGGTCTTCTCCAGGCGCAGGACTAAGATCATGTCAGAGGAGGACCGATCTGGAAGCCGTTCTGTGACCCAGGAAGGATCCTCTCCGTGATGCTCTTGGTAAGACAGTACAACATGACCCTCATTAACCCTCTCCCTGCCACAGAGAGCGGGGATATGCCACGACTGATGGACTTGTCACCCTTTTTCTTGTGGATGATAACAATGTGTGAGTCTTTCCAGCCTTGTGGATCAGTTTTTTGTGCAGTGTTTAATTAGGGCTGGAGCTAATTAAGGGTTATCTGCAGGACAGTGGCCCTCCAGGACCGGAGTTCCCCATCCCTGGTGTAGGGGATGAATGAGAGCGGAGGAAAGGTTATCAGCCAAGCAGCAACGGTGCAATGCAGTGATGTCAGAGGGTTTAGGGCTCGGGAGTTGAGCCGTCTTGAGGGTTGGGGCCTAGTGTGTTGGGGTCGGACCTCTAGGTGTATCTTGGATCTGATCAGCCGATGATCTGTCCACGGATTGCTCGGGCGATGGAGATTTCATGCAGATCTTGTTGCTGGGTTATAGTGTAGTCCAGTAGGTGCCAGTGTTCGGATCTGGGGTGCATCAATGATGCTTTGTATTTGTTTTTCATTTGTAAAGTTGTGTTTGTTATGACCAGTTTGTGCTCAGAGCATGTTGCTGGAGCCTACTCTGGCATTGAAGTCTCCCGGGAGCACAAGTTTATCAGTGTGAGGAGAGCTGTGTCAAGAGACTCGTAAAAAGCGTCTTTGATGGTTTCTTCAGCATCCAGAGTTGGTGCATAATCGCTTATCAATCGCACAGGGAATGAGCCAGGCCATCAGCCGCTACTGATTCCTACAGGAGACTCTTGGATGTTCTGGAGTTTTTAATTGCAAAACCTTCTCCATGTAGACGCCGGGTTTCTTCTGGAAGGTGTATCTTCTGTTAGCGGGTCTCACTCAAAGCTGCGGCGTCAATGTTGTGTTTGTTAAGCTCGCTCGCAGTGCACCTGCGGGGTCTGCCAGTTCCATTCTGCACATCGAGAAGTGTGCGTACGTTCCATGTAGCCAAAATTAAGAGTTTAGAACATTAATATTTTTGACAGCTTAATGGGATGCCTTGGTGACAGCGGTGGGCCGCCCAGGAGTGTAGGGAACAGGCAGTGTTTGGGTCACCTCTTCTAGACCCTGAGCAGTGCCGAAGGTGGACGCTGTTCACACAACTTGTGCTTGCACACACACACTTACACGCACACTCACGCACATACACACTCTCACGCACATACACACTCACACGCACACTCACGCACATACACACACGCACACTCACGCACACTCACGCACATACACACTCACTCACGCACACACTCACGCACATACACACTCACCCGCACACTCACGCACACACTCACCCGCACACTCACGCACATACACACTCACCCGCACACTCACGCACATACACACTCACACGCACATACACACTCACCCGCACACTCACGCACACACTCACCCGCACACTCACGCACACACTCACCCGCACACTCACGCACACACTCACAAACATGCACACTCACACGCAGACTCACAAACATGCACACTCACGTGCACACTCACACGCACACACTCACACGCACACTCACAAATACACTCACAAACGCACTCATAAGCACGCACACTCACAAGCACACTTACACGCACGCTCACAAGCACACTCACGCTCACACGCACGCTCACAAGCACGCTCACACTCACGCTCACACTCACGCTCACACTCACACACACAAGCACGCTCACAAGCACACTCACGCTCACACGCACACTCACAAGCACACTCACACGCACACTCACAAGCGCGCACACTCACAAATACACTCACACACGCACACGCTCACAAGCACGCTCACAAGCATGCTCACACTCACACGCACGCTCACAAGCACGCTCACACGCACGCTCACACGCACACTCACAAGCACACTCACGCTCACACGCACGCTCACAAGCACGCTCACACGCACACTCACAAGCACACTCACAAGCACACTCACACGCACACTCACAAGCACACACTCACACGCACACTCACACACGCGCACACTCACAAATACACGCACACGCTCACAAGCACGCTCACAAGCACACTCACACGCACGCTCACACTCACAAGCACACACTCACACGCACACACACACACGCGCACACTCACAAATACACTGACACGCTCACAAGCACACTCACACGCACGCTCACAAGCACGCTCACACGCACACACTCACACGCACACACAAGCACACACTCACACGCACACTCACAAATACACACACACACTCACAAACACACGCACACTCACACTCACACTCACAAGCACAAGCACACACTCACACGCACACTCACAAATACACTCACACACACACGCACACACTCACAAACACAGCCACAAACACACGCACACACACGACACAGTCTTGCACTCTCAGACTGTAACGCTTTGAAAATCGTCACTATATTAAAGGGATAGTTTATGATTTACTCACCCTGAACTCATCCTTGGTGTATATGACGTCCTTCTTTCAGACAAACACAATCGGAGTTATATTAAAAATGTCCTGGCTCTTCCAAACTTTATAATGGCAGTGAATTGCTGGAGAAAATTTGAAGCCCAAAAGAGTGCATCATAAGTTTTCTTACACAAACACATCGCTTCGCCTCAGAAGGCCTTTATTAACCCCCTGGAGCCTGTGGAGGACTTTATGATGGACAGATGCACTTTTAAGATGGATAAATGCAAAAAATGCAACAAATTTTTTTTTTTATTCTGGCTTCAAAACAGAAACGGCCATTCACTGCCATTATAAAGCTTGGAAGAGCTAGGGCATTTTTTAGTATGTGAGTGTCTGGTCTGTGTGTGTGTGTGTGTGTGTGTGTGTGTGTGTATACACACATATACACACGAATAATGTTTGACAGTAATGTGAGTCTCTAGTCTTCACGCTCAGAGTTCAGAAGTGTGTGTGTGGTGTTCCGGCTGCTGAGTGGCTCGCAGCTGGACCTGACTTCAGTGTGTGTGTGTGTGTGTGAACCAGCAGGGATCGTCTGGAGCAGCTGGAGCGCCAGCGGGAGCGTGACCGTAAGGTCCGGGAGCAGCAGCAGAAGGAGCAGCGCGAGCAGCGGGAGCTGAAGGAGAGAGAGAGGCGAGCGGAGGAGCGCCGCAAGGACCGGGACGCACGCAGAGACGGTACACACACTGCTCTCATCCTCAATGTTCTGATCCGATTTGACCTCTGACCTGTAATGCTGCCTGAGTCATTATCACACACTGTTGGTTCTTGGAGAGTTTTCTCCATTCTGTCACTGATGGAGTTTGGGTTCCACTGACGTCTTTGGCTTGCTTTAAACACCCTTTAGTCACGCCTCTCTCACGCTGTGAAAAACACATTGTGGAGCAGAGAGGACACTGACTGACAGGACAGAGGTTACGGTTGATATGAAACAAAGTCTCAACTTTCACATTTGGTCTTTGTTTTTTTTTTTAAAGAGATTTTAACAATAAATATAGTTTTGTGGCTGTTTAACGTGTCGTGACTGATCGCTGTAGAGCCTCAGTTAAAGCGTCTCGTGAACAGTGTTTGGAATAACGCCGTTTAAAAGAACGTAAAATAACTTTTTTCAGTAACGGGCTAATCTAACTAATTACTTTTCCCGTCGTTACAACGCCGTTAACGTTACTGGACGTTAAATGCGGTGCGTTACCACAGGCGTCAGTTTGGTTTGAAATGTGCTGACAGAGACGCATTCGGAAGTGCTGGGTACAAACTCGTCAAACTGTGCAGCCTCTCTGCTCAACCCTAAATAAATCTATCGATCCGCAAATGTTGTTTTAGTTCTTGAATGGTCTAGTGGAAGATCTTTTGCCAAGCGTGTCAGAGGTTACGGGTTCTAATCCGCACCCGTATAGTTTTTTTTCTCTCATCAAAACTGAATATGTTCATCAGTGGTTACAGTCTATATCAAGCAGGGACATGTTTGTGTGCATTTTATTTTGAGATTTCACAGGAATGAATATAGAGTCTCCACAACGGCGATAGATTGAAGGGCGCGTCCGAATGAAGACTGCGCGAGCCTGTATCCATGACACTGATCGCCGCGGCAACGAGCGTTCAGCTTGAGTTCAAAAACAACACATTTTAGCGCTAGATCTCTTATTTAATAGCGAATTAAATGGCAACGCATGGCGTTTTTAGAGTTTGATTTATTTAATTTGCTACAGTTACTGCAAACACACTTTATATTATTTAACTGTTTACTTTTGAAGAAAATACTTGAAGTACAGAATGTATTCCAGACCAGTTGTCTGACATTGGGAGTTTGATTTATTTAATTAAGAATAAGACTACAGAGCTAAAAACACTTTTTTGTTGTTGTTTAAAAGTTTACTTTTGTTGTGAACAAAACACTTGGAAGTAGCCTACAGGTTGTTTACTTGACCCAGTTGTCTCAGGTTGAGAGAGTTTGATTTAATTTGCTAGAGTTAAATGCACTTTATATGGTGTAACTCTTTACTTATCTTACAAAGATAATACTTGAAGTGCAGGATAAAACTCTTGCTGTGTGTCGACGTGCAATAAATATCGAAAGTTATGTACAAACACCCGTCTGTACTCATTTCAACTGACTTGTAAAAACTGCTAAAAAAAAATCCAAATTCTTTTGACATATAGCAACTTTTTGATTTAACAGTAACGCAAATAGTTACTTTCCCTGGTAACGAGTTAGTTTTATTATAGAGTAATTCAGTTTCTAACTCAGTTATTTTTTGGAACCAGTAGTGAGTAACTATAACTAATTACTTTTTTAAAGTAACGTTCCCAACACTGCTCGTGAACCGATCATCTCTTCCTCCTAGTTCATTTATAGCATCAAATAAACATGAATGAACATGAGGAATGATGTTTTAACAGCGTAAAGACGACAGTACAGCGTTTTTCAAGTTCAGATCCTCCACATTAATCTACTAACTCCTCTTGACTGCTTGTCGGACAGAAATGGCAGTTGGCAGATTATGATTGGTCTGATCGCCTGTCAATCAAACTCCTTGCGAAGGGTCGTACTTTGCAGTCACATGACTACCATGGATACCTGGCGGGCAACAAATGCTGACAAACAGTGGCCAGCCAGTATAGTGAGGCTATTTTGTTTCCATAGCACATTAACAAAACGTTTAATGACACTAATAACACTAAAAACAATACAATTACTATATATTAATAATATCACTAAAATTATATAGGCCTAAAAACAGTGTTTAGTTCACGAACAGCACAACTCTGCCATCTGTGAAAATCAAAAGCAGCTTCAAAAACTTGTTTAAAAAGAATTATTCTTCTATTTTTTACTGTCATTATCATTAATGTAGGTCTACAAGAGAAATATTGAGCCAGTAAATTAAGATAGTCGCTAATACCGTTATATCCATCGTCGTCTCTGAGAGAACGCGGCGATAATGCAGCGACAGATGCTGAAAGCTCAGTCCGTTTCTACTTTCACTTTCAGGAATGAGTGCGTTTACAGGCACGTTCTTAACGCGATTATGCTCAATAATAGTGCATCCAATCGCACAACAACTATCTGGCATGTCGTTTACACCTCAAAACACCAACTTTTGTATATTAAAACTGGCGACGTCCTGGCATGATCCTTGATTAGTTTACTGGGTTTCCTTGCTAGAGAACGACGTTCTTGCCCGCCAGCCAGCACTTGTGACGTCACGTACAAAGTATGAATTGGGGACATTTAATTTAATATTCAACAATATTATTGATCTGCCTGCATTGACACCATTATATGAGAACTGAGCTGGACGATGACATCACGGATTTCTCCAGCTATATATATATATAATTAACTTTTTTTTTTTAAACAAAAATGAACCATCACTGAACTTACTCTAACTGGACTGTGATTAGGAGTGTAAATCGGAGCCTTCATGACGATTCGATACGATACCGATTTCTTAAGCCAACGATTCGATTATTTTCAATACTTCAGAATTCCCCGCGATTCGATACGATCCAATACTCGATAGTTTTACATGATATCTATTAAGTTTCAAATAAATCAACAAAAATGTTTATAATGTGCCTTTTATTGACAATACAGAAAGTATTCTATTCACATAATGTGTGTGTTGTGCTCAATGCACTGCAAAACAGCAAATATAACAGTTACTGCATACAGTTCAAAACTTGATTCTATCGAATCCTGGTGCGTTTCCGTGCATCTTACGTCATCGCAAACGTGCACGACGCATGATAGAAAACAGCACGCGGGTAAATATATTCTGTTTTTTTATTTTATTTGGTGCTATTATGCACAGCTGAGTGAACAACACCGGTTTACTGTGTGTCGCATTTGGCTTTTTGCTGATTGCAAACGCAGGAGACAGTGTGTCACAGGTTAACCTGGTCACTTTATAAACTTGGACTTACAAACATACACCCATGTCACTGATACTGTGCATTGCCCGCAATATTAACATCTGTGTACACATCAGGAAGGTGTTATGGATTTTTTGTTTTGTTCAGTCTAAAGTTTGTTACTGCTGTGTTTTGTTATAAATTTTAACTCTTTATAGTTTTTCTTAAATTTGTCATTATTTTTCTAAAAGAACAGAATGCCAGAACACACAATAATTCATATGATAATTACCTTTATTTTTCCACATATCTTCCACAAACCTTATTGCAGTTAAACTTCCCGGTTCACACTCTGTACAACCAAACCCACAATCCAGGTTAAACTGTTTTCTAAAGCAACAGCCACATCACTTCCTGTGGAAGATACCATTTTGGTGTGATGTCAGAGGATGGGGGAGATAAAAACGGTTGTGTTTGCCATATAATTTGTTGTTAAACTCTTTCTCTGTTAATGGTTGTTGTTTTAGGTGTTTTGGAGGTTTAAGTGTTGTTGTTGGGTGTTTATATTTAAATTGATTGTTAAAAACGTTTTAGTTTGTACCTGTGGTTGGTATGCCCTATAGGCGGGGCTTCAGTCTATAAGTAGGCTTGCTGGATGAAAGGATTTCAGTTCTGATTGGGAACTCAGAGAAGTCAAATACTGAGCAGTGTTGCGAACATTGGCCCATTTGGTTTAGCCAAAATTAGCACTTAGTTGCGGTTTTCTTTTCTATTTGTACAGTTCTTATTTATTTTTGTTTTCTCCTGCACTGTAAATATTTTAGCACCTTCCAATAAAACGCCATTTTGGATTTTGCATCAACTTTTTTGTACAGCACGTCATTTCCCTTTTCCACTCCAACTGGTTGGCCTCCCTACACAGTGGATTTCCATTAATTTGTTGCCCTGAGTCCACGCGCTATGATGTGTGTGCTCTTATCCAAGGTAAATTATCAACGCTATCATCCCTTACATGTTCAACTAAATACATCATAATCAGCTAAAAAGCATGCGCAGGTCACTTACTTCCTGAACAAGTGCACACCCGAGTCCGTGATGCTTTCATATTCACGCGAGCCGCGGCACGGTTCGAGTACAACTGAACTCAGCGCACCTCCTCCAGGCAGTCTCGGGTTTGGTACCCAGTGCGCACCCGGGTCCGCATGACAGACAGCGTTCACATTATTAGTGATTTTTCATGCGAACCGTGCCCGTTCCGAGTTGGTGTGAAAGCACCCTGGACTTTTCAAGTTAGCTGTTGAAGTAGCCTTTTGTACAGTTTAGCGACTGTTTGTTTACGCTAGTAACTGCTAGCCAGGAATTCGCCGACTAAGTGACTAAGTGTGCATTCACACTGGCAGTTTAGTTCGGTGACTAACTAACGTTAGCCCAGTACATAACAATCGTTTGTACGCATATGAGCAGATGCTGAAAATAGACAGGCGGCAAAACCATAGACTGTAAAAAAAGATGGACGACGCCCCTTCGTTCTCTTCCATTGGCGAGAAGTGAAGCCGCCATTGTCCCGATATGGCACTGACATCTTGGGACTTGAGTCTGCGCAGTTGCGATTTCGGGACCAGACATGCGCTGTAGTGAGCAGGAAGTAAAGCCGCGAAATCAACGTCCCGCTCTGGTCCCGCCCTCACTCTCGCCGAATCAATCGTAAGCACGCGCCTCTGCTGCAGAATAAACCATTATGTCGGTGTGAAATAATTAATTATAGAAATTTAGATATTAAATTTAAAGATCCAATCTCCACAGTCTTCCAAAGATCCCGAAAAAGTCTGTTGTTGCTTCAGTGACTACTTTGCTCAGAGAACCTGTCAATCACAGCTGTCAATCATGTACGCCACAGCACTGTTTTTATAGCATCAAATAGCATCAAAACTAAAAACAAACTTATTTTAAAAACAAACACTTGAAATTACATCATCGTGATGAAAACTACAGTAAATGACAGAAACAATCTTTGGAAAAAAGATATATGAAGTGTAATTTAATTGTTTAGTTGGTCTCACGTCCCATTGGATAACATGGGGAGGCGGGGTTTATGAGCTATACTAGGACCGGCCACCGGGGGGCGATCGAGACGCTTTGGCTTCAGTTTTCAGGGCTTGTGCGCCACGCTAGAGCAAAACAAACACATTAATCGATACTCTTGCGGACGCATCGAATTATCGGCTATATAATCAATGTATCGATACGAATCGATTAATATTTACACTCCTAACTGTGATGCTTTTTTCTTCTAGAATCAAACTTAGTTGCATTATTTTCCTTTTATCTCTGTAAAGCTGCTTTGAAACACTCTGTACTGTAAAAAGCGCTGTATAAATAAAGGGGACTTGACTTGAGAAGGGACGACACACACACACACACACACACACAAGCTTCTGGAGGTCTTTAGTCAATTCAAGTCACCTTTATTTATTGCGTTTTTTACAAATACAGATTGTTTCAAAAGTAGCTTTACAGAGATAACAGGAGAATAATGTTTGTTTCTCGAAGAAAATAGTGTCATAGTCCAGCTTAAGTTCAGTGATGGTTCATTTTTGTTGTAAAAAAGAGACTATAGAGATAAAGAACAGGGTGTTATGAGTGAGTGCAACTCCTTGATCCATAGAAACACAATTGACAGTAAAGCATTGATATTGAGTTAGTATATGCATATAAACTTAGTGATTATTGAAGTGGAAATCTATTTTCTAAATGCATGTTTTAGATCTTATTGTGAATAATCTAAACAATCGTATTGTTTCATTTGTTAAAGTCCCCATGTAGTCAATCATTTTAACTATTAAAACTCATCTTTGATCACAAAAATGACATATTTAAATGATTTTTCCTTCATGTCTTGAATGTAACTCGACACCCTTGCCTCATTTAGTATGCGCGGTTCTATGAATATGCAAATGAGCCCCGCCTCCACTCACTCACTCACTCACTCAGAGATCCACTGGTTGACGATCACACGTTGATCTGATTGGTTACAAGGTAGTTTGTGACGTCAGAAACACCAGCGATTTCAAACCGTGTTTTTGAGACTGTCTTTGGTTCACTGCAGTTTTAAGGAGAAAATACTCAGCAATGCTGTCGACTTATGAATTTACACATGCTTTGTGTTAAAGCATATTAAAAACACCACATAGACATATAAACAACATTAAACGCTGGATTTACACCACAGGGAGACTTCAAAAATGTTTTGAACCTTGTAATATTTGAAGAAAATGTCACTGATCTTCCAGTGTAGTGTCAGTCTTCTCTCCGCTGACGTATGCATGATTCTTAAGCCCCGCCCCTCAAGCGCACGCTCATTTGCATACTTTTGAGTGCCACACCCACATCTCAACATCCAATCAACAACAGATGCACAGAACCAAGCCCCGCCCTGCATTATTCGTTTTTGATGCGCTGTGACTTTAAACACAAAATTTCAGAAATATCTGATGTTGCTTCGCATCAGAACAGAGTTTGTACAGGAAGAAAACCTTTTACACCGGCCAATCCAGTATATTCTCTCTGCTTTCAGAGGCATGTCAAATTTATTGCCTGAATGCTGTATAAAGAACTGGACTGTGGTTTTGCGGGTTGAAGTTCTTGGCCAGGTTACACTGGACTTACAGACTTTTTTTTGTGTGTGTGTGTGTGTGTGTGTTCAGGGCCCGTGTCTCATCACAGAGGAGCTCCTGCCGAGGAGTTCACAGATAAAGGCCGTTCTCGTCACCGGAGCCGAAGCCGTAGCCGTAGTCCTGCTCGCCCACTGAGAGAGACCAAAGCAGAGAGCAGCGACCAGCGCAGAGCAGGTCTCACACACACACACACACACACACACACACACACACACACACACACACACACACACACACACACACACACACACACACACACACACACACACACACATCAGTGTTTCTCACAATTCAAGTTTATATCACAACATTCTGACTTTTTTCTTCTTCCGGAATTCAAGTTTAAATCCCACAATTCTGACTTTATTTCTCACAATTCAAGTTTTTTTTTTTTACATGTTTTTGTTATATTTGCAGTGCGAGAGGGAAAGATGGAGGATAAAGATCTTCTGTCGGATCTGCAGGACATCAGTGACAGCGAGAGGAAGACCATCACACCGGAGTCATCATCACTGGGTGCATCTCTCTCTCTCTCTCTTTCTCTCTCTCTCTCTCTCGCTCTCTCCCGCTCTCTTTCTCTCGCTCGCTCTCTCTCTCTCTCTCTCCTGCTCTCTCTCTCTCTCCTGCTCGCTCTCTCTCTCTCTCTCTCCTGCTCTCTCTCTCTCTCCTGCTCTCTCTCTCTCTCTCTCCTGCTCTCTCTCTCTCTCCTGCTCTCTCTCTCTCTCTTTCTCTCTCTCTCTCTCTCTCTCTCTCTCTCTCTCTCTCGCTCTCTCTCTCTCTCTCTCTCTCTCTCTGTCCCGCTCTCTTTCTCTCTCTCTCTCTCTCTCTCTCTCTCTCTCTCTCTCCTGCTCTCTCTCTCTCTCTCTCTCTCCTGCTCTCTCTCTCCTGCTCTCTCTCTCTCTCTCCCGCTCTCTCTCGCTCTCTCGCTCTCTCTCGCTCTCTCTCTCTCTCGCTCTCTCTCTCTCTCTCTCGCGCGCTCTCTCTCTCTCTCCTGCTCTCTCGCTCTCTCTCTCTCTCCTGCTCTCTCTCGCGCTCTCTCTCACTCGCTCTCTCGCTCTCTCCTGCTCTCTCGCTCTCTCTCTCTCTCCTGCTCTCTCTCGCGCTC
>NW_027509203.1:1810000-1915000 GCF_051911475.1 Siphateles boraxobius
AGGTAGATATCTTCAACGTCCTCCACGGAAAGAGCCGCCAGACACACGACCCGCCACCTCTCCCACGCGTCCATCGTGTAGCCAGCTGCGAACGTCCCGGCAGGGCAGGCAGGTTCCCCCGAACCCAAGCTTCTCGTCCAGAAGATGGTGTCAGTTTGGTTGAGAGACCAGTTGATCAAATCCATAATTTATTAGTTTGGAGAGCAGTGCTGAGAGAGTCTCTCAAGTACAAGACAGTGGACTAGACGTGACGAGAGGAGCAAAGCAGGGGAGGGAGAGAAAATGCGACCGCCTTCGTTGAGAGCAAGAGAAGAAAAGCACAATAACATTGTTTTACTGAATAATTAGGTAAACATAATTTCTTCATTTATCTTTATAAAGAAACCTCATTGTTTAACTGGCGACCCTCTGCCGCCTCAGACGACGACATCACTTCCTGTCGGCCACCATAACTTCTGTTGAGTGCAATACACAACCTCACCACTAGATGCTGTTAACTTACACACTGCACCTTTAACATGTAAGGTCATGATCTTTCCTCAAGTCTTGAGTTCATTGGTGTGAATGTGAGTGTGTTGTGCCAGTTCCAGAGTCTCGGTTCGATCACGACTCTGAGGTGAGCGCTGAAGAAGACGAGGCCGAGGAAGAGGAGGAGGAGCCGCTGGACGTCACGCCTCAGTCTCCGTCTCACTCCGCCACTCCTGAGGAGAACTACATCCCCGAGTCTCCTCCCATCTCTCCGGTGGAGCTGAAGAAGCAGCTGCCCAAATACCTGCCCGCTTTACAGGTACACACACACACACACACACACCTGCCCGCTTTACAGGTACACACACACACCTGCCCGCTTTACAGGTATACACACACACACAACCACACATGCCCGCTTTACAGGTACACACACACACACACACATGCCCGCTTTACAGGTGCACACACACACACACACACACCTGCCCGCTTTACAGGTACACACACACACCTGCCCGCTTTACAGGTGCACACACACACACACACATGCCCGCTTTACAGGTACACACACACACAACCACACATGCCCGCTTTACAGGTACACACACACACATGCCCGCTTTACAGGTGCACACACACACACACATGCCCGCTTTACAGGTGCACACACACACACACACACACACCTGCCCGCTTTACAGGTATACACACACACACAACCACACATGCCTGCTTTACAGGTACACACACACACACACACACACATGCCCGCTTTACAGGTACACACACCTGCTCGCTTTACAGGTACACACACACACATACACACACCTGCCCGCTTTACAGGTACACACACACACCTGCCCGCTTTACAGGTACACACACACACACCTGCCCGCTTTACAGGTACACACACACACACCTGCCCGCTTTACAGGTATACACACACACACACACACACACACCTGCCCGCTTTACAGGTACACACACACACACCTGCCCGCTTTACAGGTACACACACACACACCTGCCCGCTTTACAGGTACACATACACACACCTGCCCGCTTTACAGGTATACACACACACACACACACACCTGCCCGCTTTACAGGTACACACACACACACACACACACACACCTGCCCGCTTTACAGGTACACATACACACACCTGCCCGCTTTACAGGTACACACACACACACCTGCCCGCTTTACAGGTACACACACACACACCTGCCCGCTTTACAGGTATACACACACACACACACACACCTGCCCGCTTTACAGGTACACACACACACACCTGCCCGCTTTACAGGTACACACACACACACACCTGCCCGCTTTACAGGTACACATACACACACCTGCCCGCTTTACAGGTATACACACACACACACACACACCTGCCCGCTTTACAGGTACACACACACACACACACTCTCACACTCACTCTCTCACACACAAACACACACACACTCTCTCTCTCTGCGGTCTGTGCTCAGGGCTGTCGGAGCGTGGAGGAGTTCCAGTGCCTGAACCGCATCGAGGAAGGCACGTATGGAGTTGTGTATCGGGCGAAAGACAAGAAGACGGATGAGATCGTGGCCCTGAAGCGGCTGAAGATGGAGAAGGAGAAGGAGGGCTTTCCCATCACCTCTCTGCGAGAGATCAACACCATCCTGAAGGCCCAGCACCCCAACATCGTCACCGTCAGGGTCAGACCACACACACACACACACACACACACACGCGCTTTTCACTCATTTTTTCTTTTTTTAATGTTTATTAATTTTCAATAGTGGTGGATCACAAACTTTTGTAACTTTGCTTTGCATTTATTACTTAAAAGTTCACTTGAAGTTCTTCGATACCACATCAAAAACTACTAGCCTAACTGATAAAGTTCCAACATTATTAAAAACAAGTCAGTAATAAAATAAGAACAAATACTCAAGCAGATATTAATACTAAATAACAAAAGTCTAACAGTAGTATTCAGGTACAGAAATTAATAATTAAGCCTAAATTTTATTCACTGCAGAAATTAAATATAGTTCCATCTTTGTTAAAGCTGTATTTTATTGTTTTATTAACATTATTGTCACAGACAACAGCAGGAATATTAGTCTACTGTCACTTTAAGACCGAATAAACCGACAAACATCCGATTTCTTTCTCAATTTTGTTCTCTTTTGTTCTTTTATGACATAGGGTTATAACCGAGAGAATAAAGAAAATGAAATGATTGTTCAAACAATGTGCCTTTCATATTTACACTTGAATATACCTTTACATATTTAAACCTCATTAAACAAACCCTCTAGTGAGAATAGAGGATATATTTAAACACACACACACACACACATATATATATATATATGTGTGTGTGTGTGTATGTATATCAAGACTGCCTCATGTGAAATATGATATTGTTGCTATGAGAAGCCACTATTCACTTATTAACTAACATTGACAAAGATTATTAAATGTTACAACAATTATATATCTAACAAATGTATTTCTCACTGTCAGTCCATATAAGATAAATCCTTAACTCAGACCTTGTGTCTCCTAAATATTCTGAACAGCTATTTAATGGATTTGATTATAATAACATTAATAAACTGTGTTGTGAGTGGTGGTTGTGTCTGAGCGCTCCGTGTGACTGGTGTGCTTCTCTCGCAGGAGATCGTCGTGGGCAGTAATATGGATAAGATCTACATTGTGATGAATTATGTTGAGCATGACCTGAAGAGTCTGATGGAGACCATGAAACAGCCCTTTCTGCCTGGTATGACCTATGACCTTAACCTCAGGGACTCATGATGTCATACAGTGCGTGCAGAAGTATTAGGCAAATTGATTTTCTGATAAAAAATTTTCCCAGGCACTTTTGTCCAATTCCAAACCACATTAATATTAACAACTACCACTAATTTTGTATTTAATCATATATATATATATATATATATAAGTGATATATAACTAAGTAAAAGTAAAATTTATTTATATAGCACTTTTCACAGATAGACACCACAAAGTGCTTCACAGTAAGATGTAATACAAGAACAATTTAAATACATTCCCCAAAATAAAAGAAATTTTTTAAAGAATCAACTGAAATGGCACAACGTAAAACAAGAGGCAAAGCATTCCACAGCCTGGGAGCGACTGCCTGGAATGACTGGTCCCCTCTAGTTTTAAAATGAGTAAGGGGAACAACTAATAACATCTGATCTAAAGACCTGAGGCTCCGGGTAGGAGAGTGCAGCTGTATCAGGTCAGTGATGTAGGTAGGGACTTGGCCATGCAAGGCTCTAAAAGTAAGAACCAGAATTTTAAAATGAATTCTATACTGGATTGGTAACCAGTGAAGAGATGCTAAAACAGGTGTGATGTGTTCTCTTTTCTTAACGCGGGTTAAAAGCCTTGCAGCAGAGTTCTGAACAACCTGGAGACGAAAAAGCTCCTTCTTACTCAAACACGTAAAAAGACTGTTACAATAGTCTAAACGGGAGGAGATGAACGCATGAATAATCATCTCTAATTCACCTTTAGTCACAAATGATCTTAATTTTGAAATGTTCCTCAGTTGAAAAAAGCAGTTTCTAACTAATTGTTTCGAATGAAGCTCCAAGGACATAGCTGACTCAAAGACAACACCTAAGCTCCTGAGGCTCGGTTGGACAGACGAGCCTAAGTCACCAATATATTGTATTATCTTAGGGATTTTACTTTCAGGGGCGATGATTAGTGTTTCTGTTTTGTCAGATTTGAGAAGCAAAAAGTTCTCACATAACCACTTTTTAATGCTAGTAAGACAGTTAATTAAAGAGGACAATTTAAACAACTCAGTTTCCTTAAAGGAGCAATACAGTTGGATATCATCCGCATACAGGTGGTAAGATATGTCGCTAAACTGAATAATAACCTTTCCGAGAGGACGACAACTCTGCAGTTTCAGACATAGTCTGATTCATATTAACACTAAAGCTTCTACCAGACAGGTAGGATGAAAACCATTTTAAGACTGATCCCGACATGCCAACCAGATCACGAAGTCTATTTATCATAATATTATGATCAATTGTGTCAAAAGCTGATGAGAGGTCCAATAGGACCAACACTGTGTATTTTTTAGAGTCAGCTGACATCATAATATCACTTGAGACTTTAAGTAACGCTGTTTCTGTGGAATGTTTTTTTGCGAAAACCAGACTGGAATTTGTCAAATAACTCACGATTCTCTAGGAAAAGGGTGAGTTTTTCAGCTACAACTTTTTCTAGAATTTTTGACATGAAAGGAAGCTTCGAAATTGGTCTATAGTTTTTCGGTTGTAGCGGATCCAGATTAGTTTTTTTAAGTATAGGCTTAACAACGGCATGTTTAAAAAAAGCAGGAACAACCCCATTTAAGAGTGAGGAGTTAAGCATCTCAACAATACAGGGGCCAATATAGTCAAAAACTTGTACAAATACAAATCAATGGTGTCGAATAAGATTTTGGGATTGTGCTTATTCGAAGAAATAAGTTGAGAAAAATAGCACATTCTCGCCTTTTTCAACATCTCATTCAAGGTGACCATTAGATCTTTAAGATGGAGCCTGTGAACCTCGAGTTTAGAAGATTTCCAAAGACGCTCCACTTTTCTACAATTTCTCCTAAAATTTAAGATAGCTTCATCAATCCATGGACAGGTTTTATTGTGGGAGACACCGCTCAATTTAACTGGTGCTACTTTATCCAGAATCGATAAGCATTGACCATTAAAAGATAGGATAAATTCATCAACATCAGTACATCCGTATAATTGTTCATAAAGGCAGGAAATGAAAAATGCCTTTATATTCAGGTGTGCATAATTATAAGGCACGTTTTCTTTTACAGTTAAAATAAGCCAAAAAAGAGATTAAACTCAGACTGAAAAGTCAAATAGTATTAATCGCTCATGAGAAGGATCGATCATCGGGTCAGCAGGGTCAGACAAGAACAGGTGGAGAAGAAAACACACGTTAACTGCAAAAGAATTAAAGGTGCCATATTGTACAACTTTCTGAAGTTTTATTTTAGGTTTTGATGCGTTTAAGAAACCATCTTAATATATGTTTACAGCTGCTCTCTCAGGAGCTCGATTCTGGCCTGTCTACTTAATATTCATGAGCCTCTCTTCTGATTGGCCTGTTGTTTTATGAGTGACCCACCTTTGGTGGAGACGGGGACTGAGTAGTTCTGACATCACATTTATACGGTAGTCACAACGGCCCGTGAAAAGGCAACGCTACTTTATCCAGGCTGTGTGCATGTGTCTGTGGATCGACTGTTTTGAAACTTATATGGTAGTTTCAGCGGCCCTACACCTCTGTTATCATGAAGACTTTTCAGTTTTGACCATATGGGACCTTTAAGAATTAAGTGTAAACCATCAGGAAGCCTTTAGTGTCCAGCGCCAGCGTTTCCCAGAGCTGGAACTACCCGGAGTCTCCAGAAGTGCAGGATATCAGGATCTCAGACACTTAGCTTGGGTAAAATGGCCTAAAAATGATAGTAATAAAATAAATAAATAAAAAAGATCGTAACCCCTTTTTTTTTTGCTGAGTAGACATGAACATGCACATTTCGAACTTAAATGGTTGTAATTCAAGAATGCTTTGGAATATAGATGCTCGTTTTAAAGAAGACATTTGGCAGATTTTTGTAGAAGTAAAATAAATTAAGAAAGTTCAACTGAAAAAAAGTTATAGAAGTTTGAGTTTATGAAAATGTTCATTGTAAAAAAATTAAATTATTCATATTTTATATAAAATATATATTTTCAAATCGTTTTGTACTCTAAAATTGCAAGAAAATGAAAGCCAAAAATCTGAACAAATCTCAAAAAATTAGCTTTCTTTAAGTACTAAAAATGATAGTATTTAGTAAATAAATAAAATTATCAGGACTCAACGTTAAGTATTTTTTCTAATAAAAAATTAGAAAATTGACCGGACCAGTGGTTAACATTTTTACTTGCCTTGCCAAATTTTTACTGGCCCCACAACAAAACATTAATAAAGTAAAAGAAAAGAAAATTGGCCTATAAAATAAGCCTAGTATTGTTCTCGTTATTTGTGATACATGTAACCATAATAAATAAGGTTATGAAACCAAAAGCTACTAGATTAACTAACTTAAACAGTGAGTGATAAAATGGGAACCAATAATCAAATTATAAGCAACAGCACAAATAAATACAACAGAACAAACATATAAAAGAAATTAACAGTGCTTTCCAGGTTTTTCATGAAGTCCATTAGATAAAGAATCCTTAAATGACCCTCTCTAAACAACAGGCACAAGCTGAAGTGCAGAAACACACATGAAGATCGAGAGGCTCCTGAAGGACCAGCACCAGATCCTCCTGGGAAGATTTAGGAGTTTTGCAGAGATGGACTAATAATAAACTCCCGAAACTTTCTGGAAGATGAATCCTTCAAACAGTGGCACAAGAGGATCTGGTGCTGGTCCTTCAGGAGTCTCTCAATCTGTCCGTCTATAAAATAACAATAATAATAATGTGACCCTGGATCACGAAGCCAGTCGCGAGTCGCACGGGTAAATCTGTGGCAGTGGCCAACAGTACATTGTACGGGTCAAAATTGTCGATTTATTTCCTCTTATGCCAAAAATCATTAGGATATTAAGTAAAGATCATGTTCCATGAAGATATTCTATAAATTTCCTACTGTAAATATATAAAACATTTTTGTGAGTGAATCTTTAAAGGCGATTTTCTCAATGTTGCGATTTCTTTGCACCCTCATATTCCAGATCTTCAAATAGTTGTATCTCGGACAAATATGATCATATCCTAACAAACCATACATCAACGGAAAGCTTATTTATTCAGCTTTCATGTGAAGTATACGTCTCAATTTCAAAAAAATTACCCATGTGACTGGTTTTGTGGTCCAGGGTCACATATATATATATTTCCTGCCTGGAAAAGTAAGATGAGCCGATGAGTGCCTGATGATTGTGCCCGCGCTGCAGACGCGATGATGATGCTGACGTGTGCTGTTTGTGTGCCGCCCAGGCGAGGTCAAGACGCTGATGATCCAGCTGTTGAGGGGCGTGCGGCATCTGCATGATAACTGGATCCTGCACCGGGACCTGAAGACCTCCAACCTGCTGCTCAGCCACAAGGGCATCCTCAAGGTCACCGCTCTCACAGGGACATTGATATTCATTGTTTTATTCAGATTAAAGATATTTTCCTATAAGAAATAATGCTTTTTCCTAATAAGATACACTCATAGCCAATCAAACCTTTCTCTATCAGCTGGATTCATCCGTTACCAGGGCTGGGCTACAAATATTGATTTTTGATATTTTATTGAATCAACCGATATTGATTCTTAAATCCCGAGTTGGATGTTTTAGTCAGTGTTGTTTCAGTTGATGCGAGAACTAAACTTCACTAAACACTATTTGTAGCTCCAGCCATCCAATATTCATAATAACCTTTGATACTTCTGATATGAAACAAAATCTGTGTTTGTGTGTGTTGAATGTGTGCTGACACACAGATCGCTGTTGAACCGTTCAAAAGTGTTGGATGTGTAAGATTATTAATGTTTTTAAAGAAGTCTCTCCTGCTCACCAAAGCTGCATTTATTCAATTAAAAATACAAAAAAGTAATACTGTGAAATATTATTCTAATGTAAATCAGCTGTTTTCTATGTGAATATATAGTAAAGTGTAATTTATTCCTGTGATCAAAGCTGAATTTTCAGCATCATTACTCCAGTCTTCAGTGTCACATGATCCTTCAGAAATCACTATAATATGATGATTTGATGCTCAAGAAACATTTATGATTATTATCAGTGTTGAAAACAGTTATTTACATTTAGTTTCAGGATTCTTTGAGGAATAGAAATTTTAAAAGAACAGCATTTATCTGTAATAGAAAGCTTTTGCCACATTAAACACTACCGTTCAAAAGTTTGCGGTCAGTAAGTTTTGTTTCTGGCGGGGGGGAAATAAACAAAATCAATACTTTTATTCATCAAGTGATAGTAAAGACATTTATAATGTTACAAAAGGTTATATTTCAGATAAATACTGTTTTTTTTTTTTACTTTCTATTCATCACAGAATCCTGAAAAAAATGTTTTTGAAAACTCTTTTCAACATTGATAATAATACTGAATGTTTCATCATATTATAGTGATTTCTGAAGGATCATGTGACACTGAAGACTGTAGTAATGATGCTGAAAATTCACAGGAATAAATTACACTTTACTATATATTCACATAGAAAACGTGTTTACATTGCAATAATATTTAACAATATTGCTGTTTTTTTTTTGTATTTCTACTCAAATAAATGCAGCCTTGATGAGCAGAAGAGACTTATTTTAAAAACCTAAAAAAAGCACTGATCCCAAACTTTTGCATGGCAGTGTGTGTCCAGATGAATCTGTATCGAATCAAGATTGGCATTTAATCGAATCACAAGCTTGTGAATTGTCATTGAATCGTGAAATTTGTGTCAGTGCCCAGCCCTGCTTGTTACACATCAGCACTTGTTTGCATATATATAAACATATAAAAATATAATTTCGGGTGAACTATCCCTTTAAAGCTGTTAATATGAATGTGTTATTTCGAATATTATCTAAGATGAATGTGTTTTGTAGATTGGAGACTTTGGTTTGGCACGAGAGTACGGCTCTCCGCTCAAGCCCTACACACCTGTGGTGGTCACGCTGTGGTACAGGTCACCTGACCTGCTGCTGGGGGCAAAGGTCAGTCGATGACATCACACTCACACCTGCAGGACACGCCCCAAAAATAATCACTAAACACAATTTAATGTGTACAGAGAGCAAGAATTGGGATCCAACCATATTTTACTCAGTAAACAAATATAAATAAGCCTTTAAGGCCGACCTGTCATGAGCTTTTATGTGAAGTGATGACTTATGCTCCTGTAGAAGATACAGAAATAAAGTTTAAATATTGTCTTTATGTAGAATCTGGAAAGCCTTGTTATTAGCGGCACCTGTCACGAGCGCACGTAACCCCACATCCTTTTAATTTCCCCGACTAAAACGCCACAGTCCGTCACGTAAACATCAGTCTACAGCCTCTTATAGATAAACTAAAGTTTTGACATAAGCTGTTCACATATTGACAATAAAAAAGTGATTAATACATGAAACTGTTACATATAACGCCTTTAAATACTCCACTACCCATAATCCTGAAGACAAATCCTCAAAGCAAATCCAGTCAAATTATTTGTATACAATACACATTGTTTTGACAGCTTTACATAAAATCATGATGTTAATAATATCCTAATATTTTCATGCCTTGTACAGTTTGCATTTTGAAAAGATATAAACAATCAGATTTGCTATATAGTATATATTTTGTAATCAGAAGTAAATAAGACGTCCCATGCTGTTGACTTATATTTTATACATGTGAATATACGTCAAATGTATTGTTTTTTCAGGGCTGTGCAAGGATTAATGCATCCAAAATAAAAGTCTGTGTTTGCAAAATATGTGTGTGTACTGTGTATAATTATTTTGTATATATAAATACACACGCATGCTTGTATATATTTCAGAAATATTTGCATATATATTTATGTATGATTTATATTATATATAAATCAAAAAAAAATCTCAATTATATACATGCATGTGTGTGTGTATTTATATGTACACATATATTATGCAAACTCAAACTTTTATTTTGGATGCATTAATCGTTGCTCAGCATTATTGTTATTGTGCTGGAATGGTTTGGATTTAAAAGAAAAATCGAAAATATCAATTGCAATATCATTCATCTGAACTTGGTCTCTTCTTCATCAACCTCTTGTAGAGTGTGTATGTGCTCTCGCTCTCTCGGGCTGTCGTGTAACCCTCTGTGTTTGCTCCGGACAGGAATACTCCACGGCCGTGGACATGTGGTCGGTGGGCTGTATATTCGGGGAACTGCTCACACAGAAGCCTTTATTCCCTGGCAAATCCGAGATTGATCAAATTAACAAAATTTTCAAGGTATGCTTCACACATCCTGAATGTCTTCAGGTAATTAAACCAGGGATTTTTGCTAAGACTATTACAATATTCATCAGTTTTGATATTCATATTCATTCTTTATTGTCCTCGATAGAGGAAGTTTTGCCGGGAGTAATATTCAACACGCATAACAAGCACACACCACACTGAATTCGGTACATAAATAGACATATTGCAACAACAATAAAAAATGTTGTTGATCTGCAGTTGCTGAGGACATTCAAACTATATACTGTATAATGTTGCTGATAATCATGTGCATGATATTTATTTTATTTTTTTGCATTGTTTGTTAGCAGGGACCAGGAGAGTACTCTGTATCAGGAATACTTGTTTGCAAACAAACACCAGTTGCTGATGGCTTTATATTAAAAGCGCTTGGTGGCCGCAATAATGCAGATATATACAGATTAATCTTGATAAATAAGCACTTATTTTTACATCATAATTAGGGATGCACGATATATCGGTCACCATATCGGTATCGGCTGATATAAGCTAATTTTTAAAGTTATTGTTATCGGCCTGATAAGAAAATTTGTCCGATATATTAAAGCCGATAAATAATGTATTGTTTCCTTCAGATGTGCACTGTTCATCATGATGGTTTTGAATTGCTTGAAATATGATAGGAATCACTTCTAAACAGGAAAATACAGTTCAGTGCAACATTTGCAGCCTAAGTCTGTCATCAAATCATAATAATTGTGTGTTTGAGACGTGGCTTTTACTGGTGAGACTTTTGATTTTGTAATCAGGATCTTAAATTATACAAAAATTTGGATTCAGATTTATCGGCCAATACATCGATTATCGGCTTTCAAATATAAATAATTATCGGTATGAGCCAAAATTTTCATATCGGTGCATCCCTAATCATAATTTAATCTTTTTAGTTTTTGGAACAGAAATGTGTCACTGTATCTGCAAACACAAAACTGCTGAATCCCTGAGTAAATCCTGTCTGTTGTGTACAGTATCCCGGATTAGGATTAATGCAGCCCAAAATGGGATTTGAACGGATGTCCAGACGGTGCAATATTTTTGGCAAGAATAAAATGTCAGTTTTTGAATGCTTGATCCCGAGAGTGAAGTATGTAGAGTTGCAGTAATGAGTTTAGCTGGATAATGCCTGCGAATGTCAATGAAGACACTGGTATTGACCGTTATATCGCCAAGGCCATTATATGGATTTTTTATATATTATATATAATATCAAGGCTGATATTTGGCTTTTTTTATTATAAGCATATGTCCAAAGTTTTTCTGCTTGTTTAATGTGTTGGAAGCTGGACTTTTATTTTGAAAGCGCAGGGAACATTCTCCGTCTTCATTAGCTCACGATCTGCGTTTAACCGGTCTCTCTAATACATTTTAAAGTTTTTTGAAGGGATTATAAGTGCCAATACTGGGATGTTGCCTACTCACAACCATAGATGTCCTCTTCTTTCAGTGTAAGCACGTCACAGGAGCTTTTTTTTATATAGGGCTCTATTATGCTTCTTTTTTTTGTTTTTTTGTCTGAAATGTAGTTGTTTGTGCATGTAAATGATGTGCAGTTACACAGCAGAAAGGAAGTGAATCTGTGAAAGTGAGACTGTGAACGTTGAAAGTTCCTCGTCACAGTTAGCACGGCTGTAGACCTGGAGTTGATGGTGTGTGTGTGTGTGTGTGTGTGTGTGTGTGTGTGTGTGTGTGCAGGACCTGGGCTCCCCCAGTGAGAAGATCTGGCCGGGATACAGTGAGCTTCCAGCGGTGAAGAAGATGACTTTCACAGAGTATCCCTACAACAACCTGCGCAAGCGCTTCGGTGCGCTGCTGTCCGACCAGGGCTTCGACCTCATGAACAAGTGAGAGTTTACAGGAGGACAATAGCATGTGTTTATGCATTTATATTTACTAGAATTACTGCTCACACTTTATATAGAGGGAATGCTGTGACGTCACTGGCAGAAGAGCTTCTGAGTGACTGGATTTAATAGAGGAAACTGCGAAAACGCCAGTAAAACAAACGATTATCAGTTTAAACTAAAGCTTGGGCTCGATATAGTGTTCCTTACAACTTACCGAAGATCCAGTGATCCGTGGATATTGACATGCAGCAGGAATTGTTCACTCACATTTATATGAGCCGGATTTCAACACCGGGGAAATGCATGAAGCAAATTTGCCTGTGAACACTTTATATAAATACAATATAGGTCTAAATTTGGGTGATCACTTATATCAATGTTATATCGTCATATCATTCAGCCTTTAAACTTGTGTAGTTTTTTGTCAGCCAATTATGCAGATTATATGATGGTAAATATTTAATTGATGAGTTGTCAATAGAATATATAACAATATATAGGGTATGATTTTACCCCTAAATTCAGCATATTGACAAATGAAATCTGCAAATCCTCTGCCTGGATGTTAGTTAACATATCTAACGGAGTCAGTTCATGAAAAATACAGTTGTTGATTGTTTATGTTAGTTCTAGTGTTAACATAACTTGTGATTTTAAATGTATTAGTACATATAGAAGTAAACATTTACTGTAGAATTATTGTTCATTGTTGTTACCAATTGAAACCTTATTGTAAAGTGTTACTGATTGATTTAAATGCTAGTACATAGTAGTTAAAGACACTTAATATAAAGTGGGATTGAAATATTAATTTTCTACATTAAATGTAAAGGAAACTTTATCAGACTGCTGTAATGTAACGTACTTTTGCTGCAAAACAATATCATATGATACAAACACTTACTGATTTGTTATTATCAGTACATCCCCGTGATTATATTAGTGAGGAGTCAGCGGACTGTTGTGACCGCAGTGTAGAATACATCATAGGAAATACAAGATCGATGAATATAACAGGTTGAAGTGCAACACCGGTTCAGATGTCCTGAAAGTCTTGTTATTGAGCCGGAGAAACTGTTGCTGTTGTTTTGCTGGAGTGCAGAAACAGCTGCTTCACATTATAGAGCACTCAAACTAAAGCCTCAGACAGTAATGCCTTATAAACCTCGTTGAATGTGTTTGTAGATGTTGTCAGGTCCCTCTCTTTAATGAGGGTTAGGCACCAGATAACATCAATGAAATATCACGCGTTAAACTTCATTTGTTTTGTTGTGGATGTTTACATTGAGCCTGTTGAACATTAGTTCATCTGGAAATAAACAGCATCAATCTGAGCTCTGCCTCGAGATGTTTTCAGGCGTCTCGGCTTTATTTCTCCAGTTCAAATCTCTCAACGGTTCTTGTTTGCGTAGTTTGAGGGATTCGATCAGCGGCTCTGAAAGCCGCATCACAGGCGGGCTGAAAATACCACAATCACATGAGAAGAACGAGGAAGGACATTTAAGTTCAGGCGTATACATGCCTCATTCTGTCAGATTATTCTGTCGGACTGCTTTGAGAATGCCTGATTACGCCATGATAGTATTGGGTTACAATTTACTGGAATATCTAATGACCGTCCCATTTCACAACGACCTGCGCAGACTTCGAAGGATGTAGTCTCTGAATTGGGACGCAGCTATTGTCTATTATCTATATTATCTCTTGCTTTGTGTCCATTAAGATCAAGAGACGACCGTTGACAGTGGCCACTCATTCTTCGAGTTTATTTAATGTAAGCGTAAAAACATTTAAAGTTGACATGAAAGTGAAGTTGTGACTGTCTTTAGTGCCGTATAATCGAGAGAAACACTTCTGGAACAAGAACAAATGTGGGCGGGGCTTGATTGTGTCCGTGGGGAATTGATTGGATGATTGGATGGTTGTGGTTTGCTATTGGCTGATCTCATGTGAGTGACAGCTTATAGCCCCGCCCACATCATCAGAGAAGAGATGCTGCAAGAGGAAATTATTCTGATTCAAGATTATTAAAACAATAATGATGTGCACCGATAAATAATTTATAATAAACACTGGGATATTACATTAAAAACTAAAGTGTTGACTGTACATAATGACTTAAAGATGTTCGGTGTAACGGCACCTTAACGGATGGTTGAATTCCAGGTAGAAATAAACGGGTCGATTCACCCTCAAGCTTTAGTCTCCAGTTCCTAAAGCGATGTTCACATCAAGTCAAGTCCTTTTACAGCACAGTCCAGCTTCAGTTCAGGACAGGACTGTCTCTCACCAGTCTGCTCCTGTCTCAGGTTCCTGACGTACTGCCCTGCGAAGCGGATCAGCGCTGACGAGGCGCTCAAACACGAGTACCTGCGTGAGACGCCGCTGCCCATCGAACCCTCCATGTTCCCCACCTGGCCGGCCAAGAGCGAGCAGCAGCGCGTGAAGAGAGGAACCAGCCCGCGCGCGCCCGAGGGAGGACAGTTCAGCCAGATGGTACACACCCACTCAACATCTTTCCCAAAGTCCCCTTTCACTCAATCATTTTATCCCTTAAAGGTGCAGTGTGTAAGTTTTAACAGGATCTAGTGGTGAGGTTGTGAATTACACTCAACTGAAGTTACGGTGGCCGACAGGAAGTGATGTCGCCTGAGACCCGAGAGAGTCGCAAGTTTAACAATGATGTTTCTTTACAAAGATAAATTAAGAAATTAGGTTTACTTTATTATTCAGTAAAACGATGTTATTGCGAATATTATTGTTACTTGTTCATCATTGTGTCAGTGAAATGAAGCTGCTAAAGTCAGCAAATAAAACACTAAGAACAACATAGTGACGAAACGCGTTTGTCCGCTCAGGGCCACCGTAGAAACGTGTATGTAAGGATACCCGCGGTGTGTGTAGACAGAAACGCCTCATTCTCAGCTAATAAACACACAACGCTTCATTATGTAAGATCTTCCTACACGACTGAAAGCATAGTTATGTATATGATATTGCATTTCTGTCAACAGATCCTCCTAAATATTACACAGTGCACCTTTAAAACTCATCTTTGATCACCAAAATTACATATTTAAACGTTTTTTCCTTCGAAAGATTGCTTTATATGATGAACAGATTTAATTTAGGCTTTTATTCATATATGAACATTGATCGATGCACACATCAGTTGTGGTGAACAGAAGCTCAAGCATCCTTCAGTAAAAGCTTGAATTAAATCTGTTCATCATAAAGCGATCGAGTCTCTTCAGCTCAGTTCATATGGATTAGTTTTACGATCTCTTTATAAACTTGTTGAAGTGTCAGTGGTAGCTGCGTAGCTGTCCATGGAGGGACAGAAATCTCTCAGATTTCATTAAAATATCTTCATTTGTGTTTCGAAGATGAATGAAAGTCTTACGGGTTTGGAACAACATGAGTTATTAATGACACAATTTTCATATTTTTGGTGAACTAACTCTTTAAGTAAAAGCTTCAGGTCAACATGAATCTGTTCACAAACGTTTTTTCTGCTGTAATGATGTTTTTTGTTCTTTAGTTAAACAGGATATTCAATGACAAAAATTCATATTTTGGGTGAACTATCTCTTTAAAACTGTTTTGAATTTTTTTTTTGTCTCTGTTGACCAAGATAATACTTTTAGTAAATCGGTCTTTTGATGTCGTTGTCTTCTTCCTGTAGTTGCTGGTCGTTGTGACTCATTCTCCTGTGTTCTGCTGTGCTCCTCAGGGTGATGATGATCTTAAAGACACTGGTTTCCACTTGACCAGTGCGAACCAGGGCGCGTCTAAAGCCGGTCCAGGATTCAGCCTGAAGTTCTGATCTCGAGGCCGCTGGGCTTCTCTGAACGCGTCTGTGCTGACGCTGAGACTCACTCTGAGAGCAGTTCACTGAGCTCCACTGACACACACACACACACACACACAGACTCTGGGGAAGCGGTTCTCGCAGGCGCCGAGGACCTCCGTGAAGCTCGAGTGCTTTGAATTCCTCATGCTCCTCTGAAATATAATCCTGGTTTGTCTTGGTTCTTTTTGTCCAGCTTGAAAACAAGCAGAGCGTTTTCAGACCTCTTTTATTTTTCTCTCCATCTGCAATAGTAGTTGAGGAGTAGGATCAAAAACTCATTTTAGTGATATATGAATATTAAATAAAACTGTTTTGAAAAACATTAGTACTATGGTCTTTTTGAATAGCAATCGTTAAAACTAAATTCATAAAATGATCCCATCTTGGAAACCCTGGAAGGTTTTATACGTGAATCGCCTGACGGAACCGTTTAAGGTTCGGTTTATAGAAACTCTTCTGAGGATCCGCTCACACAGAATGCCTTTCTGCACTTTCCAGTGTTAAAGGACATGTTGGACACTAGGCGGACGAGTCGTAACCTCAGCGTCTCACGGCATTCAACTTTGTGTTCCACTGTCCTGCTTCTATGCGGTGTGTTTCTGTGAACCATTCCTAAAACTGTCCAAAATCACATATTTGCATGTTTTTTCCTTGAAGAAATGTCTTCACACCTTAAAATATCTTGTATTGTAACTCGACACCCTTGCCTCATTTTGTATTTGTCGTTCTATGAATATGCAAATGAGCCCCGCCTCCACTCGCTCACACAGATATCGCTGTCATGCTAGTACTTCGACACGGCATTCAACTCTTTTTTTCCCCACTGTCCTGCTTTGTGATGTGTTTCTGTGCTCTGTATGTGTGTGCAGTTTTGCTTTAATGACGGCCGAGTCTCTCACACACACAGAGACAAACATTCAGGAGCACAGAAACTTCCCTGTGACTTTTATCAATGAAATAGTGAGCATAGTAAAGTGTAAGAATCCACTGCTAGTTATTTCATTCCACCCTGCTTCTCTGTCTTTAAGTACATTAAAGTCCCCCTGTAGTCAATAATGTTCTCCCTTAAAACTCATCTTTGATCACCAAAATGACATATTTAAGTGTTTTTTTTTCCTTGAAAAAGAAATTTCTTCATGTCTTAAAACATCTTGAATTTAACTCGTCCTCGCCCTAACATCCTTGCCTCATTTATTATTTGTGGTTCTATGAATATGCAAATGAGCCCCGCCTCCACTCACTCACTCACTCACTCAGAGATCCACTGGTTGACGATCACACGTTGATCTGATTGGTTTCAAGGTAGTTTGTGACGTCAGAAACACCAGCGATTTCAAAGCGAGTTTTTGAGACTGTCTTTGGTTCACTGCAGTTTTAAGGAGAAAATACTCAGCAATGCTGTCGACTTATGAATTTACACATGATTTGTGTTAAAGCATATTAAAAACACCACATAGACATATAAACAACATTAAAAGCTGGATTTTCACCACAGAAGGGCCTGTTCACATCAATAACATCTATAACAAAAACTATATTAGCGTTCACTCCAGCCTTGTTATAGATGTAGACTTCTTTTCTTTTACATGTAGAAGGTCTTTATCGTTACAGTTGTTATCCTTGGTGTGATCAGGCCTTTATTCATTAATAATCTTTCCCCAACACTAACTCTGTAAATCTGAATATGAAAATCACAAGTGCTGCGTGAATACCAGACATCATTGCTTCTTGCATGTCTTGAGAAAACGTTGCAAATATTTGATTTGAGAGCTACAGTAGAGATGTTTTCATTGAATAATGTATATTTTGGTCTTAAGCTTGCATATGACTTCAGAAATCTGAATATAGCACGTGTATGTTATGCTTGGGTTTGAAAAACGTATGTTTGTTTTTTATTTAATTTTTTTAACCTTAACTTCAGTATACTGAAAAGCAGCCAGCATATTCTTCACAAATCCTTTTGTTTTCTGCAAAGAGTGTCTTATGTGTTTGGAACAATATGAAAGTATAATGTGAAAATCTCCAAGTTAGAGTTAAATCCCCACTTGCTCCTCATTATATAAGGTTTCTAATCATTTGTTTCCAGCTGTAAAAGGGGATTTCAGGAGTGAGCCGTCTGCCCTCACAACCGTTCGTTTCCACAAGCTTTTCCACTCTTTAAACCACTGCCATGTCTTCAAGATTCCTAATAAACTCTTCTAATGCTGATGGATGGCATCTTACGCGAGTTAAAGTCAGAAACGGACCGAGTCCCCTTCGCATTACAACAGAGTTGAAACCAGAAGTCTGGATCTCTACCGATATTTCATTCCATATACATTTTTAAAATGAATTTGATGTAATTTTAAAGCAGGTCAGAATGAAGTATTCTCACTCAGATGTGTGGACACAAAACTTCAAACATTCTGATCGATTAAAGGCTTCCAATTGATAGAATAAATTGTTTTATTTGGCAAAATAAGAAATGTATTTACAACACGTAAAAACCCTGGTATCAAAACGTTTAGCAATGTGAATGAACAGATATGAGTATGTGCCCGAGTGAGTGATGCTCCACTGTCCTGTGAGGAACTTTCATCCTTGGTCAGAAACAACAGGATCAGGGTTCGAGGACGCTGATCTGAGCTTGTGTTCTGGCTATAATCTGTGTCTTACATTAATTAAAATTTCCTGATAATTTACTCTCCCCACGTCATCCAAAAGTGCATGTCTGTCTTTCTTCAGTGGAAAAGAAATTAAAGCTTTTGAGGAAAACATTCCAGGATTCAAATGTGAGTTTCAGTGCAGCTTCAAAGTCTCGACACGATCCCAGCCGAGGAATAAGAGTCTGATCTAGACAAACCAGCGGACATTTTATAACAAAAATAAACATTTATATACTTTATAAACACAAATGCTGGTCTTGCACTAGCTGTGATGCGACACATTACGTAATCACACTGCAAGGTCAAGCGTGACATAGGCGTAAGAACAGACCCAGAACGTGCAAGGACTAAGTCAAACGCCCTTTACTAAAAAAAATCAAATAAATAAAAGGTAAAACAACGATGTCGGATGATTTTGAAGTTGGAGGAGAAAATGAGATGCAGGTTTTCGCTCTACTCTACATTTCTGACCTTTTAACCTGATCACGTAATGTGTGTCGCATTACAGCTAGTGCAAGACCAGCATTTGTGTTTATAAAGTATATAAATGTTTATTTTGTTATAAAATATCCGCTGGTTTGTCTAGACCAGACTCTTATTCCTCGGCTGGATCGTGTCGAGACTTTGAAGCTGCACTGAAACTCACATTTGGACCTTCGACCCGTTGGACTTCATTGAAGTCTCTATATGGAGAAAATCCTGGAGTTTTTTCCTCAAAAACCTTCATTTCTTTACGACTGAAGGAAGAAAGACATGAACATCTTGGATGACGTGGGGGAGAGTAAATTATCAGGAACTTTTACTTCTGAAGTGAACTAAATCTTTAGGAGTATCTCAGAAGCGCACTCGTACCCTCCAAGAGTACGTGGTCAGCACCTTGTTCTTCTTTCTCACAACGCAGGTGTATGTGCCCTCGTTGATGGCGTTCGCCACGATTGTGATGTGGTCATCTTTCAGGGAAATGTATCCGGGATGAGAGAATTCCAGAAGCTCACCGTCTTTATACCAGCTGTCGGTGTGGGAGAATGCTTCAGGTTAGGACGTTTGTAACAAACACAAACCTTAAATATGCTTCAAAAATTCAAACACATTTTCTTGCTGAAAAACATCCAGGATCCAAACTGCAAATTTAGAGGATTGACCAAAATCCTTCATGTTCCCTTTCACATAATCTTTCAAAACACAAGATTATTGTGATATGAAATGACAACATTTGGTGTAATCACCAAAGTCATTTTGCATTGCATTAACGCATTACATTTGATTATTCATTCCCTGGTGTTGCACACACCATCCTTGAAACTCTACACTATGTATGATGATAAACACCGCACACACCACATGGTCGAGGCAACTTCATGTTGTGGCATATCTCTGCAGAAGACTGAGATGTCTTTTCTGACAGTTCATTTCATGGAGCGCTTTTCTAATGAGTTTATGACCTGAATCAGGTGTGTTAAATACGGGAGACGCATAAAATATGCAGAGCGGTGGATCCTGAGGACCAGGAGGGAAAACTGAGATAATGGGTCTCATTCACTAATAACGGGATATATGTAAACTAAGGATTGGCAAGTTGAGCCCTGGAGATCCATTTCAACAAACACACCTGAACAGGCTAATCAAGGTCTTCAGGAGTTTGGTCCAGGACTGGACAATGGACCTATAGAGGGCCAGAGTTACCCTGCTTTTCACAAAACATTTCCTCCAGATTCACTACAGGTGCATGCACACATAAATTTAAAATAGGATTCAGCTAGGATGTTCCTACAATACGGTTCCAGATCTTAATCCAATTGAGAACCCATGATCTCCATGACACCAACTTGAGCCTAAGCTGGAAAAATAACGGGAAAAACAGCTTTGAAAGTCTACACAGACTCCAGGCTAAAAATTGCATCTACAGTTCCAAATACTGACTTAAAGGGGGTGAATATCACTGCAAAGTCGTAAATAACGAAGAAATATTAAAAAACAAAAACAAAATGAAATCCTCTGCTTCAATGTTGTAGAACAGTGCTACTCAAACCTGTCCTGGGGAGCCTCACCATTGCACATGTTGGATGTGGACCTCATCAAACATACCTGATTTAACTCATTAGCTCATTAGTAGAGCCAGCGAGACTTGAATTGGGTGTGACTGATGAGGGAGACATTCAAAATGTGATTGTGGGGGATCCCCAGGACAGGTCTGAGAAGCACTATTGTAGACCAATAAAACACAAAAACCATCAAGGGGCAAATGCTTTTATAGGCAGTGTAATAAATTGTTTCTTTTATAAACAGCATGAAAATGGAAAACAGTCAGAGTTAATATAACAATCTGTGTGTGGAAGAAAAAAAGAACTCACTAGATTTTGCCTTTCCTGGCAGCAATCTTCTTACCACAGCGGAAGGTGAGGTTCTTTCCCTCCACAACAAACTTGTGTTTTGTCCGTGGGGGGGTTGCAGTTGGCGGGGCAGTGGGAAATGGGAATTCTGTTTGAAAGTTAAAATGAAATCAGTACTTATTATTCATCCAGAACATCAGTGAATTATGGTTGGTAGCAGTGGAATTGTTCTCTTGTACACTCAACAGTGGAGAGGGAGCGAGGCCACCTTCAACACTGGCTCTAAACATCTATTCATTAATCTACTACATTTTTAGATTGGGAGTGGTGCTGGAGTGAAAAAATGCTGACAGTGTTAAGTTGTTTGGGGAATCAGAAAATGTGTGGTGTAAAGTCTCCATGCATCTAATACCAAAACCCGCTTCGCATGTGAATTTGCATCTTCTGGTTGGCTTAAAAGGATGATGATATAAAATATCACAAAATTCCCATTTATCATCTCAAATGCTTATTAAAGCATGCAGAGTATGAATGCGGAGTTATTGTGGGCATATGTTGAGCCTATCCATCCGTGCTCACGGTTACTGGAGTCTACTTTAAAAAGGTGTGGTGCGTGAGACAGAGCAAGGCCTTCGTCAATTCAGGTGTAACTTTAAGGACTGGACTTGCCAATCATCTCCAATCATCTTCCACAAAGCTACCTCTGATCATAATCTACAGATTGATTGGTCCTCTAGATCTTGGACTAGATGGAGATCTAACTGTTATACGTCTTGTCTGTCACTCTGCCATCCTCAAGCTACTGCCTGTTTTTCTCACTCCTCTACTTGACGCTTCTGCGTTGCCACCTGTCTTGCTGGCCTCTTCAAATGTAGTGCAATGTCTCTTCTACCCCATAGACCAGGGGTAGCCAACCCTAATCACACACCTGAACCAGAAATAACAGGAAGATGTGTGAGATAAGGATTGGATCTGAAGTCTACAGGAAGGTCTGCTATAGTCCCTATGGCTGAGCCATTAAGTTGCTTGGAACCTGTTCAACACAAGTAAAGCTATGTTCATTTTCTGCTCCAGAGAGAAGTGGAATGGAGAGTACAGGCCCTTAACAGTGGCTTCCTTCATTCCTTAACCAGCTGGGGGTGGCATCTTCTTTGTAGGAAACCAGGATGGCTGTCTCCCACTCAACATCAATTACCAGAGGGATGAAGAGGACCAACTGGTTCAAGATAAAGAATTGATACAAGGGACAAAACCCTGCAAACAAGTCCTAGGTCCATTTTTACAGATGATTCATTTGAAACTAGCAGAACCCCTTTACTGCAGAACCACTTCTAACTGAGAAGCTCTAGGCAGATCCTGTGGACTGTGAGGGCTGGCCAGGCATTTATTCATCTAAAGCAGGGATTGAGTACCATACCCCTACTGACCCTCTATGTCCCGAGTTGCTCTTCATTGAAGATGTAGATGCCTCGGACCTCACCCTGTAAGGAGCTTTGATATCAGAAATCAGGAGCTTTCGGCAGTGAATTCGGTATTTAAAGAATGGGGACAGCTTTCACAGCATCTCCCAGGGCACTGAAGGCTTTCAGGCATCTCATTGGAGAATCATTGTTTTTTCACCCTCAATCTAATGATCAAACAGGGAGGGTTAACCAGGAGAAGACCCTAAGATGTTTGGTCTGTAACAACCACACTTTTTAGAGCACATTACTGTCAGTAGTCAAGTTTGATTCCTCAGCTTGTTTTCTTTCTCCCTCTTCTGCATGTGCGCTCTCGCACAGCTGTCCATGATCTCAATCAGCATTCGGGCCCTCGCTCATCATCAAACACCTGTTCCCCCTTTGCCCTGATCTTCTTTCTATTTAGATCTCGTCTTCTCTCCTCTTTGTCGGTTTATTGTTTGTTCATTTATGCCTGTTACAGATGCCTCATCGTTGTCATTTACCTCTTCTTAATCTTGTCATGTTCTGTCCTGTCCTGTGTGTGTATCAGACGAGAGGTACCACCTGTTATCCTCTTCCAACAAGCCTGCTATTCTGTGCTGCTGTTTCTGCCAAGTGGAGTCAGTACTCGTCGTTTCCAGTGCGCACTTTCTGACAGCTACTACCTGTGCCTTTCACCCCGCCTGGTTGCAGCCTAGTCCTTTTGAGTTTCATTCTCCTGTTCTGTGTCCGCTTAGACGGCCGGTGACCGGCAGACAGCCTATTTTATCTTTTATCTGCTATTTAATAAATCTCTGTAACCAGCTTTCGCTTTTGGGTCCTTTTCTAACTGTGAAACTTACTGGCTCTTGCTGGCCCCTTTCACATCTCACACTTAAAGCCTGGTGTCTGTTGTTCTCTCTCTGCAGTCACTACTGTAGCTCCTAACTGTGCCACACATCATCAGGATCTTAATGAATCCCGGGTAAATATTTCCTTGTATGAAAGTCCCTGCTTGCGAGGTGGTACTTTTTCAAAGTTCAGGAACTTTCAGGGGTGGGACTTGGGTGCTGAACGTGTTGATTGATTGAGTGCATGCCGCATTTTGATTGTTTGACTCTAGACAGCATTTTATTTCAACCACCGTCTGTTGCGGTGCGTCCAGTAACAGTTGTTTGCTATTCAAATGAACAATGGAGTTTAAAAAATACGACAGATGGACCAAAAACGAGATTCAGGCTTTAATAAGCTTAAATCCAGCGGGAACCGTAAAGGAGTGCGCAGTCCTACGTCACCGGATTTGATTTATATTCACAGTACTTTAGACTGCGGTGGAAACGCTGACAGCAACAGGTCTGGGGGAAAAAGTTCATGGGACAAATTGTTACGTGTAATTTCGTAGGAAATGCGGCTTAAGTTGCTGTCTAGGATAGCTCCAGGAACGTCAGGAACTGTTCTTATTGGAGGGGCTCCTGTCTAAACTGACCCCTCTGATATGGCCAGCTGCCATATGACCCTGTAGCCCAAGACTGGTCCCCCACTAAAAGCTAAGCAGGGTTGAGACTGGTTAGTACCTGGATGGGAGACTCCTGGGAAAACCAGGTTTCTGCTGGAAGAGGTGTTAGTGAGGCCAGCAGGGGGCGCTCACCCTGGGGTCTGTGTAGGTCCTAACGCCCCAGTGTAGTAACAGGGACACTATACTGTCAAACAGCACCGTCCTTCGGATGAGACGTAAAACCGAGGCCCTGACTCTCAGTGGTCATTAAAAATCCCATGGCATTTCTCGTAAAGAGTAGGGATGTACCCCGGTGTCCTGGCCACATTCCCTCTATTGGCCATCGCCAATCAGCACTGGTGCTGTTGCACTGTGGCTGCCGTCACATCATCCCAGTGGATGCTCACACTGGTGGTGTTGATTGTAAATGATTGTAAAGCGCTCTGGGTGTACAGTAGTACATATGAAAGTGTTATATAAATGCCTCATTCTATACTATTCTATTCTCAGCCAGTAGATATCTCTATGTTCTTAGGATTTAGCTGCAAATCATGATGATTGCTTTCACTTGTTTTCTCTTGAATTTATTTTGTTTGTCAGCCAGTTCTGGGATTGTTGAGTACCCTTGACTCTTTAAGCACCACGTAATCTGGAAGTCCAAGGTTTGATTCCTACCTAGAACATCTGTCACACAAACTTGTTCCAGCACCACTCTTTCTTTACTAACTTGTTTGTAAAAAAAATTCAATCCTCATCTCGTACCCTAGCATTACAAGTTTAGACCCACGTTCAGTGCATTTTCTGTTTTCGGTAGAATAGTTTGCAGAGACTTCTGAACCATTATTTGAATACATTTTCTGACACCTGTGGTGTAATTTATTTCAAATAAACTTGCCTCTAAAAGACTAAAGGCCATTGCACACTGAGTCCGAAATTTTCGTATGCATTTTTTCGTATTCGTGATTCGGTGGCTCTGAATTGTCAAAACACCATTCAAACACCATTCAAACTGCTTGCCACGAATGCGAAAAACGCAGAAAATCAAACCCGATCCGAATTTTTTTATGACGGACAAAAGTTTCGGAGGCAGTGTGCAAGCGTGATTGACATAAAGTGAGGTCGATTTTTTTGTTTAATGTGCGAAAATTTCGGATACGAATTTGGGACTCAGTGTGCAATGGCCTTAACTGTGGTTATTTGCTGTACGTGTTTTTGTCTCTGGTTTTTGTCTAAGTGGCCGGAATAAGCTAGTAGTTTAGGTCTAATATGTCTCACACAAGGCCTAAAAGACATGCAAAAGCAAAACAAACTGTGGTTATCTGCTGTACGTGTATTTGAGATGGTCTCTTTCTGTCTAAGTGGCCGGAATAAGCTCCAATGCGGACCAAACTTTGTGTAGTTTAGGTCTAATATGTCTCGTAATTTTTTTTTCTATACACAGTTAGTTTTTTAGGTGATCCCTGGTGTAAGTAACAGGCCTCTCACCGTAACAGAAGTCACAGCTGGACGGACAGTGTTTCTGCATGAGCCTCCTCTTGCTGTCACAATAACCCTTCCTTGCCCAAGAAGGACAGATAAATAATCGATCCAAACATCCTGGCATGGACAGAAAAACAGCAAATAAGGTGTCAGGTAATTGTAAAAAGGTAAGAAGTAATCCAGATTTTACATATTTTGAATGATTATTTGTGCTTATGTGTAAAATACCATAGAGTCGATGTAAGCCCCAGACCTCATCTTGAGTGATTAGTTTGCGGCCCGTCAGTGTGGCATTGAGGTGCATTAAAGCTTTGGTATTCTGGGAATGCATCAATCCCAGTACATGACCGATCTCATGGGCCGCCACGTGAACTAGATCTGTCAGCCACACTCCTGAATACAACGACAATCACACACAGAAACACATTCAAATCGGCCTTTTCCTTCCCATGAACAAACGCCTGTCACGCGTGAGTAAATGTTTGCCAGCTGAGACGCTTTATTACTCGCCTTCTAGAAATTGCATGATTTGCCTTCCAGAATTTGAGAATTTAACGTCTTATTTTTCCAGTAGAAAATCGTATCAAAGTATTCTCGCCAGGCACGATTTGACACATTTCCAATAATTAGTAATGTGTCTATACTAAAAGCAAAAACGCCACACAATTACAGGCAACCAGAACATACTTGGTGTTGAATATACAACTGTGGCTTTATGATCGACACAATGCTTCAACTCAACCCTGGTTCAGGGGCTAAAGAAATTAATAACTGGAGAATTCAACTGGAAAATTTTATTTCACACTGAAA
Source organism: Siphateles boraxobius (assembly GCF_051911475.1). Taxonomy (NCBI): domain Eukaryota; kingdom Metazoa; phylum Chordata; class Actinopteri; order Cypriniformes; family Leuciscidae; genus Siphateles; species Siphateles boraxobius. Next base: position 1,836,444 of record NW_027509203.1, read on the forward strand.
ACAAGGCACTTGCAGGTTAAGTAGGGGTTTTGATATGTTTTGTCTGGTCAATTTAATGATATTTCTATTTCTTTTGGCATAATGAACATCATAACACCCAGGAAACAACCATTTCTGGACTCTTTCTCCTGGGAAGTAAATAATCAGATTCTAATTTTCTTAGTTCACACTTAGGCTACGTCTACATTAATTATACATTTGAAAACCGCGTTTTCGTTAAAAGCGCTCTCGGTCCACACTAGCGTTTTCAGGCGTTTTCTGTCGTTTCAGTGTGGATGAAAAACGCCTGAATGCTAAATTCATCTCCTAAAAGCTCACTGAGACGATACAGATGGAAAAATAAATAATAAACTTGTCAAGCAATTCTTCTGACAGGATCATTTTATTTAGCAAAATATCTCCATTCACTGATGAGATTGCACTCACTCACCATTACATGTTTGGTGTAAAACGCTAAAACTGCTCATGTTTTACCGCAGCAAATGCAAGTGAATTTTCTGTCATCTGTGCAGGACTGTGATATGAAGAGTGTGTGAAGTAATATATTTCAGCAACAGTGTGAAAGTGAACCGCACATAACAGGCGCAACACCGCTATAAACATGAATATCTATTGGTACAATATGTGTCACATGACTAAACTTACGTCATTGTTTTTAAATACCTCAGTTTTGACAGTCCACACTACAACACAAAAACTGCGTTCTCATATTTATCCACTTTGGAAAGTGTTTTCAAAAAGCTTAGTTTTCATAATTAAAACGCCATCTCAGTGTGGATGGAAGGACAAAACGGAGAGAAAGATATTTTCTAATGAAAGCGTATAGTGTGGACAAGACCAACACCTACCTTTGTTCCAGCTGAAGCGCATGTTTCCCAGGATCCAGTACTCGTCGTCATCGAAGTGGATCTCTCCGGTCTGAGGGAAGAAGGCGTGGGCCAGTTCCCCGGTGATGCCATCGAAACAGTGGTGTAAGTAGGACTGAAGACAGTCGGTGTGGTTCACAGAGTAGAATCCTGCAGAGAGTCAACCAACCAATCTGATCCAAACATCAACAGTGAAAAACTTTTTTGCTCAGTTCAACCACATCACAAATGCTGATCATTATTCATGATGATTATGTAATAAAGGATTTTTCTGGTGTTGGTCTTATTATCTTTTATTGCCAAGTGCGCATCATTCTGTGTTACTTTAACCCTGTGGTGCTGTTCACATGGCGGTCAAACATTACCATATTTTTATTTCAATGAAACTAATGTACTATATTTTAGTTTGATAATGTTTTTTATTGAAGAATAACTATTTATAGGGAATTTTATGGTAAAAAAGTTATATTTCTGGAATAGTTATGATCCATTTGTTAATCACTTTTGATTAACTTTTGAATGCTTTGGAGCACAGACTGAAGTTTGACCTCTTTTTAAGAAGACACATGGGAAATTATTGCTGATGTGAATTTTTTTAAAAATTTTTTAGTGGAAGTAAAAATAAGTGAGATAAGATTAATATTGTGAAAAATGCATAAAAATACTATTTTTAAATTTAATATGAAATATATTTTCCAAACATGTTTTGCTCTTACTGGAAGCTCATTTTTTTATATTTCACCCCCAAATTTAAAACACAGCTTGTTTAGATTTATGGCTTTGATTTTCTCACAGTCAGAGTTTGACGTTTCCACTGGATGAAATTTCCATCCCATTCGTTTCCAATGCGCACGATACAAGTGTGACTAAATTTTTTTAAGGGCCATTTTACCTTTTAGAATCATGACCATGATTTTTTTTCTTGTGTGTGTCTGTGTGTGTTCACACAGCAAGTGCCAAAACCTTTACCAAATTTCGTACCATTCCGATGAAGTAAAATATTCAAAAAAACCAAAACGTACAATGTTTTGGTCTGAAATGAGCGAACACAAGCGTGTGGATGAAATGAGCGAACACAAGCGTGTGATATGAGCGAACTCAAGCGTGTGAAATGAGCGAACACAAGCGTTTGAAATGAGCGAACAAGCGTGTGAAATGAGCAAACACAAGCGTGTGAAATGAGCAAACACAAGCGTGTGGATGAAATGAGCGAACACAAGCGTGTGAAATGAGCGAACACAAGCGTGTGGATGAAATGAGCGAACACAAGCGTGTGAAATGAGCGAACACAAGCGTGTGGATGAAATGAGCGAACACAAGCGTGTGAAATGAGCGAACACAAGCGTGTGAATTGAGCGAACACAAGCGTGTGAAATGAGCGAACACAAGCGTGTGGATGAAATGAGCGAACACAAGCGTGTGGATGAAATGAGCGAACACAAGCGTGTGGATGAAATGAGCGAACACAAGCGTGTGAAATGAGCGAACACAAGCGTGTGAAATGAGCGAACACAAGCGTGTGGATGAAATGAGCGAACACAAGCGTGTGAAATGAGCGAACACAAGCGTGTGGATGAAATGAGCGAACACAAGCGTGTGAAATGAGCGAACACAAGCGTGTGGATGAAATGAGCGAACACAAGCGTGTGAATTGAGCGAACACAAGCGTGTGAAATGAGCGAACACAAGCGTGTGGATGAAATGAGCGAACACAAGCGTGTGGATGAAATGAGCGAACACAAGCGTGTGGATGAAATGAGCGAACACAAGCGTGTGGATGAAATGAGCGAACACAAGCGTGTGGATGAAATGAGCGAACACAAGCGTGTGGATGAAATGAGCGAACACAAGTGTGTGAAATGAGCGAACACAAGCGTGTGGATGAAATGAGCGAACACAAGCGTGTGGATGAAATGAGCGAACACAAGTGTGTGAAATGAGCGAACACAAGCGTGTGAAATGAGCGAACACAAGCGTGTGGATGAAATGAGCGAACACAAGCGTGTGGATGAAATGAGCGAACACAAGCGTGTGGATGAAATGAGCGAACACAAGCGTGTGAAATGAGTGAACACAAGCGTGTGGATGAAATGAGCGAACACAAGCGTGTGAAATGAGTGAACACAAGCGTGTGGATGAAATGAGCGAACACAAGCGTGTGGATGAAATGAGCGAACACAAGCGTGTGGATGAAATGAGCGAACACAAGCGTGTGAAATGAGCGAACAGAAGCGTGTGGATGAAATGAGTGAACACAAGCGTGTGAAATGAGTGAACACAAGCGTGTGGATGAAATGAGCGAACACAAGCGTGTGAAATGAGTGAACACAAGCATGTGAAATGAGCGAACACAAGCGTGTGGATGAAATGAGCGAACACAAGCGTGTGAAATGAGTGAACACAAGCGTGTGGATGAAATGAGCGAACACAAGCATGTGAAATGAGCGAACACAAGCGTGTGGATGAAATGAGCGAACACAAGCGTGTGAAATGAGTGAACACAAGCATGTGAAATGAGCGAACACAAGCGTGTGGATGAAATGAGCGAACACAAGCGTGTGAAATGAGCGAACACAAGCGTGTGGATGAAATGAGCGAACACAAGCGTGTGAAATGAGCGAACACAAGCGTGTGGATGAAATGAGTGAACACAAGCGTGTGAAATGAGCGAACACAAGCGTGTGGATGAAATGAGTGAACACAAGCGTGTGAAATGAGCGAACACAAGCGTGTGGATGAAATGAGCGAACACAAGCGTGTGAAATGAGTGAACACAAGCGTGTGGATGAAATGAGCGAACACAAGCGTGTGGATGAAATGAGCGAACACAAGCATGTGAAATGAGCGAACACAAGCGTGTGGATGAAATGAGCGAACACAAGTGTGTGAAATGAGCGAACACAAGCGTGTGGATGAAATGAGTGAACACAAGCGTGTGGATGAAATGAGTGAACACAAGCGTGTGAAATGAGCGAACACAAGCGTGTGGATGAAATGAGCGAACACAAGCGTGTGAAATGAGTGAACACAAGCGTGTGGATGAAATGAGCGAACACAAGCGTGTGGATGAAATGAGTGAACACAAGCATGTGAAATGAGCGAACACAAGCGTGTGAAATGAGTGAACACAAGCGTGTGAAATGAGTGAACACAAGCGTGTGAAATGAGTGAACACAAGCGTGTGGATGAAATGAGTGAACACAAGCGTGTGAAATGAGCGAACACAAGCGTGTGAAATGAGTGAACACAAGCGTGTGAAATGAGCGAACACAAGCGTGTGAAATGATTGAACACAAGCGTGTGGATGAAATGAGTGAACACAAGCGTGTGAAATGAGCGAACACAAGCGTGTGAAATGATTGAACACAAGCGTGTGGATGAAATGATTGAACACAAGCGTGTGGATGAAATGAGTGAACACAAGCATGTGAAATGAGCGAACACAAGCATGTGGATGAAATGAGTGAACACAAGCGTGTGAAATGAGCGAACACAAGCGTGTGAAATGAGCGAACACAAGCGTGTGGATGAAATGAGTGAACACAAGCGTGTGAAATGAGCGAACACAAGCGTGTGAAATGAGCGAACACAAGCGTGTGAAATGATTGAACACAAGCGTGTGGATGAAATGAGCGAACACAAGCGTGTGAAATGAGCGAACACAAGCGTGTGGATGAAATGAGCGAACACAAGCGTGTGGATGAAATGAGCGAACACAAGCGTGTGAAATGAGCGAACACAAGCGTGTGGATGAAATGAGTGAACACAAGCGTGTGAAATTAGCGAACACAAGCGTGTGGATGAAATGAGCGAACACAAGCGTGTGAAATGAGCGAACACAAGCGTGTGGATGAAATGAGTGAACACAAGCGTGTGAAATGAGTGAACACAAGCGTGTGGATGAAATGAGTGAACACAAGCGTGTGAAATGAGCGAACAAGCGTGTGAAATGAGCAAACACAAGCATGTGAAATGAGCAAACACAAGCGTGTGGATGAAATGAGCGAACACAAGCGTGTGAAATGAGCGAACACAAGCGTGTGGATGAAATGAGCGAACACAAGCGTGTGAAATGAGCGAACACAAGCGTGTGGATGAAATGAGCGAACACAAGCGTGTGAAATGAGCGAACACAAGCGTGTGGATGAAATGAGCGAACACAAGCGTGTGAATTGAGCGAACACAAGCGTGTGAAATGAGCGAACACAAGCGTGTGGATGAAATGAGCGAACACAAGCGTGTGGATGAAATGAGCGAACACAAGCGTGTGGATGAAATGAGCGAACACAAGCGTGTGAAATGAGCGAACACAAGCGTGTGAAATGAGCGAACACAAGCGTGTGGATGAAATGAGCGAACACAAGCGTGTGAAATGAGCGAACACAAGCGTGTGGATGAAATGAGCGAACACAAGCGTGTGAAATGAGCGAACACAAGCGTGTGGATGAAATGAGCGAACACAAGCGTGTGAATTGAGCGAACACAAGCGTGTGAAATGAGCGAACACAAGCATGTGAAATGAGCGAACACAAGCGTGTGGATGAAATGAGCGAACACAAGCGTGTGGATGAAATGAGCGAACACAAGCGTGTGGATGAAATGAGCGAACACAAGCGTGTGGATGAAATGAGCGAACACAAGCGTGTGGATGAAATGAGCGAACACAAGCGTGTGGATGAAATGAGCGAACACAAGCGTGTGGATGAAATGAGCGAACACAAGTGTGTGAAATGAGCGAACACAAGCGTGTGGATGAAATGAGCGAACACAAGCGTGTGGATGAAATGAGCGAACACAAGTGTGTGAAATGAGCGAACACAAGCGTGTGAAATGAGCGAACACAAGCGTGTGGATGAAATGAGCGAACACAAGCGTGTGGATGAAATGAGCGAACACAAGCGTGTGGATGAAATGAGCGAACACAAGCGTGTGAAATGAGTGAACACAAGCGTGTGGATGAAATGAGCGAACACAAGCGTGTGAAATGAGTGAACACAAGCGTGTGGATGAAATGAGCGAACACAAGCGTGTGGATGAAATGAGCGAACACAAGCGTGTGGATGAAATGAGCGAACACAAGCGTGTGAAATGAGCGAACAGAAGCGTGTGGATGAAATGAGTGAACACAAGCGTGTGAAATGAGTGAACACAAGCGTGTGGATGAAATGAGCGAACACAAGCGTGTGAAATGAGTGAACACAAGCATGTGAAATGAGCGAACACAAGCGTGTGGATGAAATGAGCGAACACAAGCGTGTGAAATGAGTGAACACAAGCGTGTGGATGAAATGAGCGAACACAAGCATGTGAAATGAGCGAACACAAGCGTGTGGATGAAATGAGCGAACACAAGCGTGTGAAATGAGTGAACACAAGCATGTGAAATGAGCGAACACAAGCGTGTGGATGAAATGAGCGAACACAAGCGTGTGAAATGAGCGAACACAAGCGTGTGGATGAAATGAGCGAACACAAGCGTGTGAAATGAGCGAACACAAGCGTGTGGATGAAATGAGTGAACACAAGCGTGTGAAATGAGCGAACACAAGCGTGTGGATGAAATGAGTGAACACAAGCGTGTGAAATGAGCGAACACAAGCGTGTGGATGAAATGAGCGAACACAAGCGTGTGAAATGAGTGAACACAAGCGTGTGGATGAAATGAGCGAACACAAGCGTGTGGATGAAATGAGCGAACACAAGCATGTGAAATGAGCGAACACAAGCGTGTGGATGAAATGAGCGAACACAAGTGTGTGAAATGAGCGAACACAAGCGTGTGGATGAAATGAGTGAACACAAGCGTGTGGATGAAATGAGTGAACACAAGCGTGTGAAATGAGCGAACACAAGCGTGTGGATGAAATGAGCGAACACAAGCGTGTGAAATGAGTGAACACAAGCGTGTGGATGAAATGAGCGAACACAAGCATGTGAAATGAGCGAACACAAGCGTGTGAAATGAGTGAACACAAGCGTGTGAAATGAGTGAACACAAGCGTGTGAAATGAGTGAACACAAGCGTGTGGATGAAATGAGTGAACACAAGCGTGTGAAATGAGCGAACACAAGCGTGTGAAATGAGTGAACACAAGCGTGTGAAATGAGCGAACACAAGCGTGTGAAATGATTGAACACAAGCGTGTGGATGAAATGAGTGAACACAAGCGTGTGAAATGAGCGAACACAAGCGTGTGAAATGATTGAACACAAGCGTGTGGATGAAATGATTGAACACAAGCGTGTGGATGAAATGAGTGAACACAAGCATGTGAAATGAGCGAACACAAGCATGTGGATGAAATGAGTGAACACAAGCGTGTGAAATGAGCGAACACAAGCGTGTGAAATGAGCGAACACAAGCGTGTGGATGAAATGAGTGAACACAAGCGTGTGAAATGAGCGAACACAAGCGTGTGAAATGAGCGAACACAAGCGTGTGAAATGATTGAACACAAGCGTGTGGATGAAATGAGCGAACACAAGCGTGTGAAATGAGCGAACACAAGCGTGTGGATGAAATGAGCGAACACAAGCGTGTGGATGAAATGAGCGAACACAAGCGTGTGAAATGAGCGAACACAAGCGTGTGGATGAAATGAGTGAACACAAGCGTGTGAAATTAGCGAACACAAGCGTGTGGATGAAATGAGCGAACACAAGCGTGTGAAATGAGCGAACACAAGCGTGTGGATGAAATGAGTGAACACAAGCGTGTGAAATGAGTGAACACAAGCGTGTGGATGAAATGAGTGAACACAAGCGTGTGAAATGAGCGAACACAAGCGTGTGAAATGAGCGAACACAAGCATGTGGATGAAATGAGCGAACACAAGCGTGTGAAATGAGCGAACACAAGCGTGTGAAATGAGCGAACACAAGCGTGTGAAATGAGCGAACACAAGCGTGTGAAATGAGCGAACACAAGCGTGTGGATGAAATGAGCGAACACAAGCGTGTGGATGAAATGAGCGAACACAAGCGTGTGGATGAAATGAGCGAACACAAATGAGCAAACACAAGCGTGTTGATGAAATGAGCGAACACAAGCGTGTGGATGAAATGAGCGAACACAAGCGTGTGGATGAAATGAGCGAACACAAGCGTGTGAAATGAGCGAACACAAGCGTGTGGATGAAATGAGCGAACACAAGCATGTGAAATGAGCGAACACAAGCGTGTGGATGAAATGAGCGAACACAAGCGTGTGGATGAAATGAGCGAACACAAGCGTGTGAAATGAGCGAACACAAGCGTGTGAAATGAGCGAACACAAGCGTGTGGATGAAATGAGCGAACACAAGCGTGTGGATGAAATGAGCGAACACAAGCATGTGAAATGAGCGAACACAAGAGTGTGAAATGAGCGAACACAAGCGTGTGGATGAAATGAGCGAACACAAGCGTGTGGATGAAATGAGTGAACACAAGCGTGTGAAATGAGCGAACACAAGCATGTGAAATGAGCGAACACAAGCATGTGAAATGAGCGAACACAAGCGTGTGGATGAAATGAGCGAACACAAGCGTGTGGATGAAATGAGCGAACACAAGTGTGTGGATGAAATGAGCGAACACAAGCGTGTGAAATGAGCGAACACAAGCGTGTGAAATGAGCGAACACAAGCGTGTGGATGAAATGAGCGAACACAAGCGTGTGGATGAAATGAGCGAACACAAGCATGTGAAATGAGCGAACACAAGAGTGTGAAATGAGCGAACACAAGCGTGTGGATGAAATGAGTGAACACAAGCGTGTGAAATGAGCGAACACAAGCGTGTGAAATGAGCGAACACAAGCATGTGAAATGAGCGAACACAAGCATGTGAAATGAGCGAACACAAGCGTGTGGATGAAATGAGCGAACACAAGCGTGTGGATGAAATGAGTGAACACAAGCGTGTGGATGAAATGAGCGAACACAAGCGTGTGGATGAAATGAGTGAACACAAGTGTGTGGATGAAATGAGCGAACACAAGCGTGTGGATGAAATGAGCGAACACAAGCATGTGAAATGAGTGAACACAAGCGTGTGGATGAAATGAGCGAACACAAGCGTGTGGATGAAATGAGTGAACACAAGCATGTGAAATGAGTGAACACAAGCGTGTGGATGAAATGAGCGAACACAAGCGTGTGAAATGAGCGAACACAAGCGTGTGAAATGAGCGAACACAAGCGTGTGAAATGAGCGAACACAAGTGTGTGGATGAAATGAGCGAACACAAGCATGTGAAATGAGCGAACACAAGCGTGTGGATGAAATGAGCGAACACAAGCGTGTGGATGAAATGAGCGAACACAAGCGTGTGAAATGAGCGAACACAAGCGTGTGAAATAAGCGAACACAAGCGTGTGAAATGAGCGAACACAAGCGTGTGAAATGAGCGAACACAAGTGTGTGGATGAAATGAGCGAACACAAGCGTGTGGATGAAATGAGCGAACACAAGCGTGTGGATGAAATGAGCGAACACAAGCGTGTGAAATAAGCGAACAGTGTGTGAAGTGAGCGAACACAAGCGTGTGAAATGAGCGAACACAATCGTGTGAAATGAGCGAATACAAGCATGTGAAATGAGCGAACACAAGCGTGTGAAATGAGCGAACACAAGCGTGTGAAATGAGCGAACACAAGCGTGTGAAATGAGCGAACACAAGTGTGTGGATGAAATGAGCGAACACAAGCGTGTGGATGAAATGAGCGAACACAAGCGTGTGGATGAAATGAGCGAACACAAGCGTGTGAAATAAGCGAACAGTGTGTGAAGTGAGCGAACACAAGCGTGTGAAATGAGCGAACACAATCGTGTGGATGAGATGAGCGAACACAAGCGTGTGAAATGAGGGAACAGTGTGTGAAATGAGCGAACACAAGCGTGTGAAATGAGGGAACAGTGTATGAAATGAGCGAACACAAGCGTGTGAAATGAGCGAACACAAGCGTGTGAAATGAGCGAACACAAGCGTGTGAAATGAGCGAACACAAGTGTGTGGATGAAATGAGCGAACACAAGCATGTGAAATGAGCGAACACAAGCGTGTGGATGAAATGAGCGAACACAAGCGTGTGAAATGAGCGAACACAAGCGTGTGAAATGAGCGAACACAAGCGTGTGAAATGAGCGAACACAAGTGTGTGGATGAAAGGAGCGAACACAAGCGTGTGGATGAAATGAGGGAACACAAGCGTGTGAAATGAGCGAACACAAGCGTGTGAAATGAGCGAACACAAGCTTGTGAAATGAGCGAACACAAGTGTGTGGATGAAATGAGCGAACACAAGCGTGTGGATGAAATGAGCGAACACAAGCATGTGAAATGAGCGAACACAAGCGTGTGAAATGAGCGAACACAAGCGTGTGAAATGAGCGAAAACAAGCATGTGAAATGAGCGAACACAAGCATGTGAAATGAGCGAACACAAGCGTGTGGATGAAATGAGCGAACACAAGCGTGTGGATGAAATGAGTGAACACAGGCGTGTGGATGAAATGAGCGAACACAAGCGTGTGGATGAAATGAGTGAACACAAGTGTGTGGATGAAATGAGCGAACACAAGCGTGTGGATGAAATGAGCGAACACAAGCATGTGAAATGAGTGAACACAAGCGTGTGGATGAAATGAGCGAACACAAGCGTGTGGATGAAATGAGTGAACACAAGCATGTGAAATGAGTGAACACAAGCGTGTGGATGAAATGAGCGAACACAAGCGTGTGAAATGAGCGAACACAAGCGTGTGAAATGAGCGAACACAAGCGTGTGAAATGAGCGAACACAAGTGTGTGGATGAAATGAGCGAACACAAGCATGTGAAATGAGCGAACACAAGCGTGTGGATGAAATGAGCGAACACAAGCGTGTGGATGAAATGAGCGAACACAAGCGTGTGAAATGAGCGAACACAAGCGTGTGAAATGAGCGAACACAAGCGTGTGAAATGAGCGAACACAAGCGTGTGAAATGAGCGAACACAAGTGTGTGGATGAAATGAGCGAACACAAGCGTGTGGATGAAATGAGCGAACACAAGCGTGTGGATGAAATGAGCGAACACAAGCGTGTGAAATAAGCGAACAGTGTGTGAAGTGAGCGAACACAAGCGTGTGAAATGAGCGAACACAATCGTGTGGATGAAATGAGCGAACACAATCGTGTGGATGAAATGAGCGAACACAAGCATGTGAAATGAGCGAACACAAGCGTGTGAAATGAGCGAACACAAGCGTGTGAAATGAGCGAACACAAGCGTGTGAAATGAGCGAACACAAGTGTGTGGATGAAATGAGCGAACACAAGCGTGTGGATGAAATGAGCGAACACAAGCGTGTGGATGAAATGAGCGAACACAAGCGTGTGAAATAAGCGAACAGTGTGTGAAGTGAGCGAACACAAGCGTGTGAAATGAGCGAACACAATCGTGTGGATGAGATGAGCGAACACAAGCGTGTGAAATGAGGGAACAGTGTGTGAAATGAGCGAACACAAGCGTGTGAAATGAGCGAACACAAGCGTGTGAAATGAGCGAACACAAGCGTGTGAAATGAGCGAACACAATCGTGTGGATGAAATGAGCGAACACAAGCGTGTGAAATGAGGGAACAGTGTGTGAAATGAGCGAACACAAGCGTGTGAAATGAGGGAACAGTGTGTGAAATGAGCGAACACAAGCGTGTGAAATGAGCGAACACAAGTGTGTGGATGAAATGAGCGAACACAAGCGTGTGGATGAAATGAGCGAACACAAGCATGTGAAATGAGCGAACACAAGCATGTGAAATGAGCGAACACAAGCGTGTGAAATGAGCGAACACAAGCATGTGAAATGAGTGAACACAAGCGTGTGAAATGAGCGAACACAAGTGTGTTGATGAAATGAGCGAACACAAGCGTGTGGATGAAATGAGCGAACACAAGCGTGTGGATGAAATGAGCGAACACAAGCGTGTGAAATGAGCGAACACAAGCGTGTGGATGAAATGAGCGAACACAAGCGTGTGGATGAAATGAGCGAACACAAGCGTGTGAAATGAGCGAACACAAGCGTGTGAAATGAGCGAACACAAGTGTGTGGATGAAATGAGCGAACACAAGCGTGTGGATGAAATGAGTGAACACAAGCGTGTGAAATGAACGAACACAAGCATGTGAAATGAGCGAACACAAGCGTGTGAAATGAGCGAACACAAGCATGTGAAATGAGTGAACACAAGCGTGTGAAATGAGCGAACACAAGCATGTGAAATGAGCGAACACAAGCGTGTGAAATGAGCGAACACAAGCATGTGAAATGAGCGAACACAAGCGTGTGGATGAAATGAGCGAACACAAGCATGTGAAATGAGCGAACACAAGCGTGTGAAATGAGCGCACACAAGCGTGTGAAATGAGCGAACACAAGCATGTGAGATGAGCGAACACAAGCGTGTGAAATGAGCGAACACAAGCATGTGAAATGAGCGAACACAAGCGTGTGAAATGAGCGAACACAAGCGTGTGGATGAAATGAGCGAACACAAGTGTGTGGATGAAATGAGCGAACACAAGCGTGTGGATGAAATGAGCGAACACAAGTGTGTGGATGAAATGAGCGAACACAAGCGTGTGAAATGAGCGAACACAAGCGTGTGGATGAAATGAGCGAACACAAGCGTGTGAAATGAGCGAACACAAGCGTGTGAAATGAGCGAACACAAGCGTGTGAAATGAGCGAACACAATCGTGTGGATGAAATGAGCGAACACAAGCATGTGAAATGAGCGAACACAAGCGTGTGAAATGAGCGAACACAAGCGTGTGAAATGAGCGAACACAAGCGTGTGAAATGAGCGAACACAATCGTGTGGATGAAATGAGCGAACACAAGCATGTGAAATGAGCGAACACAAGCGTGTGAAATGAGCGAACACAAGCGTGTGAAATGAGCGAACACAAGCGTGTGAAATGAGCGAACACAAGCGTGTGAAATGAGCGAACACAAGTGTGTGGATGAAATGAGCGAACACAAGCGTGTGGATGAAATGAGCGAACACAAGCGTGTGGATGAAATGAGCGAACACAAGCGTGTGAAATAAGCGAACAGTGTGTGAAGTGAGCGAACACAAGCGTGTGAAATGAGCGAACACAATCGTGTGGATGAGATGAGCGAACACAAGCGTGTGAAATGAGGGAACAGTGTGTGAAATGAGCGAACACAAGCGTGTGAAATGAGGGAACAGTGTGTGAAATGAGCGAACACAAGCGTGTGAAATGAGCGAACACAAGCGTGTGAAATGAGGGAACACAAGCGTGTGAAATGAGCGAACACAAGCGTGTGAAATGAGCGAACACAAGCGTGTGAAATGAGCGAACACAAGCGTGTGAAATGAGCGAACACAAGCGTGTGGATGAAATGAGCGAACACAAGCATGTGAAATGAGCGAACACAAGCATGTGAAATGAGCGAACACAAGCGTGTGAAATGAGCGAACACAAGCATGTGAAATGAGTGAACACAAGCGTGTGAAATGAGCGAACACAAGTGTGTGGATGAAATGAGCGAACACAAGCGTGTGGATGAAATGAGCGAACACAAGCGTGTGGATGAAATGAGCGAACACAAGCGTGTGAAATGAGCGAACACAAGCGTGTGGATGAAATGAGCGAACACAAGCGTGTGGATGAAATGAGCGAACACAAGCGTGTGAAATGAGCGAACACAAGCGTGTGAAATGAGCGAACACAAGTGTGTGGATGAAATGAGCGAACACAAGCGTGTGGATGAAATGAGTGAACACAAGCGTGTGAAATGAGCGAACACAAGCGTGTGAAATGAGCGAACACAAGCGTGTGAAATGAGCGAACACAAGTGTGTGGATGAAATGAGCGAACACAAGCGTGTGGATGAAATGAGTGAACACAAGCGTGTGAAATGAGCGAACACAAGCGTGTGAAATGAGCGAACACAAGCGTGTGGATGAAATGAGCGAACACAAGCGTGTGGATGAAATGAGCGAACACAAGCGTGTGAAATGAGCGAACACAAGCGTGTGAAATGAGCGAACACAAGCATGTGAAATGAGCGAACACAAGCGTGTGAAATGAGCGAACACAAGCATGTGAAATGAGTGAACACAAGCGTGTGAAATGAGCGAACACAAGCGTGTGAAATGAGCGAACACAAGCGTGTGAAATGAGCGAACACAAGCATGTGAAATGAGCGAACACAAGCGTGTGGATGAAATGAGCGAACACAAGCATGTGAAATGAGCGAACACAAGCGTGTGAAATATGCGAACACAAGCGTGTGAAATGAGCGAACACAAGCATGTGAAATGAGCGAACACAAGCGTGTGAAATGAGCGAACACAAGCATGTGAAATGAGCGAACACAAGCGTGTGAAATGAGCGAACACAAGCGTGTGGATGAAATGAGCGAACACAAGTGTGTGGATGAAATGAGCGAACACAAGCGTGTGGATGAAATGAGCGAACACAAGTGTGTGGATGAAATGAGCGAACACAAGCGTGTGAAATGAGCGAACACAAGCGTGTGGATGAAATGAGCGAACACAAGCGTGTGAAATGAGCGAACACAAGCGTGTGAAATGAGCGAACACAAGCGTGTGAAATGAGCGAACACAAGTGTGTGGATGAAATGAGCGAACACAAGCGTGTGAAATGAGCGAACACAAGCGTGTGGATGAAATGAGCGAACACAAGCATGTGAAATGAGTGAACACAAGCGTGTGGATGAAATGAGTGAACACAAGCGTGTGAAATGAGCGAACACAAGCATGTGAAATGAGCGAACACAAGCATGTGAAATGAGCGAACACAAGTGTGTGAAATGAGCGAACACAAGCATGTGAAATGAGCGAACACAAGCGTGTGGATGAAATGAGCGAACACAAGCATGTGAAATGAGCGAACACAAGCGTGTGGATGAAATGAGCGAACACAAGCATGTGAAATGAGCGAACACAAGCGTGTGAAATGAGCGAATACACAAGCGTGTGAAATGAGCGAACACAAGCATGTGAAATGAGCGAACACAAGCGTGTGAAATGAGCGAACAAGCGTGTGGATGAAATGAGCGAACACAAGTGTGTGGATGAAATGAGCGAACACAAGCGTGTGGATGAAATGAGCGAACACAAGCGTGTGAAATGAGCGAACACAAGCGTGTGAAATGAGGGAACACAAGCGTGTGAAATGAGCGAACACAAGCGTGTGAAATGAGCGAACACAAGCGTGTGAAATGAGCGAACACAAGCGTGTGAAATGAGCGAACACAAGCGTGTGAAATGAGCGAACACAAGCATGTGAAATGAGCGAACACAAGCGTGTGAAATGAGCGAACACAAGCGTGTGAAATGAGCGAACACAAGCGTGTGAAATGAGCGAACACAAGCGTGTGAAATGAGCGAACACAAGTGTGTGGATGAAATGAGCGAACACAAGCGTGTGGATGAAATGAGCGAACACAAGCATGTGAAATGAGCGAACACAAGCGTGTGAAATGAGCGAACACAAGCGTGTGGATGAAATGAGCGAACACAAGCGTGTGAAATAAGCGAACAGTGTGTGAAGTGAGCGAACACAAGCGTGTGAAATGAGCGAACACAATCGTGTGGATGAAATGAGCGAACACAAGCGTGTGAAATGAGGGAACAGTGTGTGAAGTGAGCGAACAAAAGCGTGTGGATGTGTGTTTGATGTACCGATCTGGATGTCCGCCTCGTGATCGGCAGGGACTTCCCGGAAGCTGAAGGGCGAGACGTCGCTCCACATGGAGAAGGCCTTGGATACGCCTCTCCTCGTGTCACTGGCATTCAAAAGATTCCTGGGAAACGACAGTAGTCTGCACAAACAAAACAGTAATACGCAAAGTTAACAAAAATATAAATTTATTGTTTACACTTTATTTCTATACTCCACTTTAGACATTCTACTGACTATAAGTAACATCATAACTACATGTATTACTATTAGGGTTCGGGTAAGTAGAATAAGTTGACATGTAGTTACTTATAGTCAGTAGAATCTCTAAGAATGCGTTTATCCATTTATTCCCTGGGAATAAAAATCCCCCCAAAAGATCCGGCCATCATTTACTCAGGTTTTTGCGAAATTGTATGACTTTCTTTCTACATGGATCACAAAAGATTTAGGTTATGCTTTTTTCTATAGTCCACTTTAGATATTCTACTGACTATAAGTAACTTTGCAACTACATGTCAACTCATTCTCCTAAAGCTAACCCCGATTTATCAGTCTAATGAGAGTTAGTTGATATGTAGTTGCAATCCTAAAGCTTTTCTCGACTTTGAAAATATTCTAAAAATGTAAATTGGTTATGAGATATAAAGCAGGAGCCATGCAAGGCTTAAAGTGTTTCAAAGAGAGCTGTGATGTCAAACAAACATATAAAGACTCTTACTTGTAGGTCAGCTTGAACTTGTCCCACTTCAGTTTCTCTGGAGTGAGTGTGTAGCGCTTGTTTCTGGAAAGGTGAAGCACATGGGAGCGGGCGTCTTTATGAATCCCAATGATTAAAACACCAGACATGAGAGCTTCTTCCTTGGACAAAGAAATCTCAGATTAGATGGGACTGATCTGTGAGCTGGGTTTTCCATGAAGGTCTGCCACGTTTGCTCCTGAAAGAGTGATAACTCCACTCGTGAGGTGATTTGCTCTAATAAATGCATTGTTAAGCCAGAAACACATCTTGTATTGATTAGTCGGGAGTGAAGTAAGCGCAGTCAGAGGAAAGTTCGGTTCAGTTGTTAAGTTAATTTCTCTTTTTATCTGATATAAGCCACTTATTTCATGCTATTTTCAGGACTGTGCATGCACAACATTAGTGTAATACTGCTCAATGAATTACAGTATAAAAAATGTTTTTGTGTAGCCTAAAATTTTCATAAGTGGAAAATATTAACAATTCTTAATTTAAAACTAACTGCTATTGAGCTTATATTAGATTTGTACAAGATTGTTGTAATATATACTGATAACATTTGGTTTAATCACATAAACACAATAAACAATACAATAAATAACACACTTTTTAATGTTTCTGAAAGGAGTCTCAGCAAGGCTGCATTGATTTAAAGAAATATACAGTAAATACGA
Source organism: Siphateles boraxobius (assembly GCF_051911475.1). Classification (NCBI taxonomy): domain Eukaryota; kingdom Metazoa; phylum Chordata; class Actinopteri; order Cypriniformes; family Leuciscidae; genus Siphateles; species Siphateles boraxobius. The sequence continues at coordinate 1,853,431 of NW_027509203.1, forward strand.
TTCTAATATAAATCAGCTGTTTATAAGTCTCTTCTGCTCACCAATGCTGTATTTATTTGATTAAAATACAAAACATACCCAGTAATATTGTGAAATATTATTTCAATGTAAATCAGCTGTTTTCTAAGTGAATATATAATAAAGTGTAATTTATTCCTGTGATCAAAGCTGAATTTTCAGCATCATTACTCCAGTCTTCAGTGTCACATGATCCTTCAGAAATCAGTATAATATGATGATTTGATGCACATTTATGATTATTATCAGTGTTGAAAACAGTTGTTGCTTTAGATTTTGGTGGAAGACTGGAGTAATGATGCTGCAAATTCAGCTTTGAATCACATAAATAAATAAGAAATAACAATACATTCACATAGGAAACAGTTGTTTTAATTTGTACTAATATTTCACAATTTACTGTATTTTGGAGCAAATAAATGCAGACTTGTTGAGCAGAAGTGACTCTTTTAGAAACATTAAAAATCTTAATAATTCAAAACTTTTGACATCCAGTGTATTTAATCAAAACAATTATTAAAATCAAATGCAGAGCTTTGCAAAATAAAATAAGATGCAGACACTTGACGGTAGGGAAGATATATATATATATATATATATATATATATATGTGTATAAAAGTGAAATAATAGCAATAATAATCGTCATTAAACCGCGGAGACGGAGCATAATGCCTCAGAAAATTCGATCTGCCTTTAGTCGCGTCGGCACATATCTGATTTTTTTCCACATATGAACAAGGCCTGAAACCGATTTTGAAATATCCCAATGCATGCGTTTTTTCCCTGTTTACACGGTTATACAACACATCTGATCTGTGTCACATATGAGCAAAACATCGGAATTGGGTCACATTTCACATACAGTGTAAGCGAGGCCGAAGGCTGCGTTTACACTGGGCATTAAAGGATTAGTTCACCTCAAAATGAACCGGGAACTACGTCATCACGTTGAAAGGTCAGGCTCGATGACGCGGGCGCCGGTGGAAGTACCGCCCCACTCGACCGTGCGAAGAAGGATAGTTCAAATTGTATTGGTGGCTTTGTAAACAGTGGGGCGGTACTTCCGCCCGGCACCCGCAACATCGAGCGTGACCTTTCAACGTGATGACGTATCATTCGTTTATCAGCTCAATCCAAACAGATGTAGTTAAAAATTATATATATGTTACGGCCGCAGCCGTAACACAAGTGAGACATCAGAACACAGCTCGTTCTATAGGGGATTTATTACAAGAAGTGATGTCGACATAAATAGGAAAATGAACCGGAGTAAAACACAACACGGGAGCACACAGAACCGCCTCGAACCTCCTCGCCCGCCGCACAGATTTGGCCGATTAAACTTATGCCAAATGTACATCATTCACAGGTGCCGGACATCAGTCCCTAATAATGAAAGACAAACAAGAACACGCTCGCCCCCTAGAGGACAAACATATCATAACATAGAACATATGATACACCTTTTCATTACCTTCCAAGTCTACGCCCCTAACAAACCCAGGACAGGACATCAGCTACCACATTATCTTTAACTCAAACATGTCTGATATCGAGGTCATATGGTTGTAACGTCAGACTCCAAAGCATAAGACGCTGGTTAGTGTTGCGCATTGAGTTCAAGAAAAGAAGAGGATTATGATCGCAATACACAACAATAGGCTGAGAACAAGTCAAATAGACCTCAAAAAGACAGATAGCGAGAACTAAAGCTAAAGCCTCCTTCTCAATAGTAGAATAATTCCTTTGGGCACCAATGAAGTTCTTCGAAAAGTAAAACACAGGGTGTTCCACCTCATCAGAACCCCTCTGCTGAAGAACAGCCCCCGCACCCACCTCACTCGCATCCACTGCGAGGCTCAAAGATCTTAAGTGATCCGGTGCCACCAAGACAGGCGCTGAAATCAACAAGGACTTAACATTCTCAAAAGCACTCTGACACGAGTCTGACCAGTGAAACAACGGCTTAGGACTTAGCAAATCGGTAAGGGGTGATACCACATTTGCAACATTTCTAAGGAATGCTCGATAATAACCGACCATCCAGAGAAAACGTCGCAATTGTTTTCGATTGACAGGAGCTGGAAAATCACAAATTGCAGTAACCTTTTCCGCAACTGGACGAAGATCAGTTTGTTGCATTGCAGATAAGTGTGATAGTTGACTAGGCAAGGTTAATAGCATTTCAGAATTTCTCAGCCGACCTTCAACCACACATCTAAAAGGTCCCACCTCTTCACACAATGGTTCCTGTGCAGCCAAGCAAAGAGCAGCATTCATGTCAGCTGTTTTTATGCTGGAAGAAACACATTTCACAGGCTTCTCAATACTCGACTCCCTCTCATGATAGGCCTTTATCATATTGATATGATAAACTTTGGAACTTTTACGGCGATCTGGGACATGAACAACAATCACAGTCGGATAGTTTCCTTTCCACTACATAATGACCACTTTACCTGGCTTGCAGCGACCCTCCACAGGTAACACAGGTAACAAAACCAACACTTTGTCTCCCGGACTAAAACTTCGTTCTCTAGCTTTCTTATCATACCAGACCTTCATTTTACCCTGCGCTTTCTCAAGATATTGTTTAGCCAATTCACGGACTCTACAGAGACGAGTACGGAAATCAGTAACATACTCAGGAAGGGATTTACATTTTTGATCAGATACCCGATTCTCTTTCAATACTGTCAAAGTTCCACGCGGAGTGTGGCTAAAGACCAATTCAGCGGGACTAAACCCGAGTGATTCCTGCTCTACCTGCGCCGGTGGAAGTACCGCCCCACTCGAACGTGCGAAGAAGGATAGTTCAAATTGTATTGGTCGCTTTGTAAACATTGGGGTGGTACTTCCGCCCGGCGCCCGCAACATCGAGCGTGACCTTTCAACGTGATGAGGTATCATTCGTTTATCAGCTCAATCCAAACAATTGTAGTTAAAAATTATATATATGTTACGGAACAGGAATCCCCTCCTCCCAATCTGGTTCTAGCTCGAAACAATAAGCGCGAAAAATAGACTTCAAGGTCTGGTGAAGCCTTTCTAATGCACCCTGACTTTCAGGATAAGCAGACGAAAAATTGTGCTTAATGTGGAGACGTTTAAGCATTTGTGAGAACATAGGAGATGTAAAATTAGTACCCTGATCGCTCTGGATTACTTTCGGTAAACCGAACAGTGTAAAGAACTTAACTAGTGCTTTAGATATCGTTCTCGCCTTGATAGTACGTAAAGAGGCTGCCTCAAGAAAACGTGTAGTCGCACACATTATGGTCAGCGAGTATTTACAACCAGACTTTGAACGGGGAAGAGGCCCAACACAATCAATGATTATGTGTTCAAAAGGTTCAGTCACCACGGGCACCGGAAACAACGGAGCAGGAGGAATAGTTTGATTAGGCTTCCCAACCATTTGACACACATGACAATTTTGACAACAACCCCAAAAACTCATGATCCATTTCACGTCTTCGTTACTCTAATTTTGCATTTTCAAACTCCAAAGCTAAAGAAGTTATCAAAGAAGTTTTTCTTTCAAAGCTAATTCTCTCAAACGGATGGCATGATCTCCCACAGAAGGACCAACCATTTCTTCTGCTAAGGGCCTTTCTAAAATGCCCAATTTAACAAGATTACTTTTCAGTACGCTCCGCAAAGTTTCCTTTAAATTCCTATCCTTAGAGGCCATTTCTATTTCATAAACCTCTGCTATCTGCAACAACTGCTCTTTGGTATGAAAGCAGTTCTTCAGATGGAGATTCCTGAAAAGTATCACCGTAGCCATTTCAACGAGTTTTATCCGCACTCGAATAAACGAATGAATGTGTCAAAACTATGCATGCACGTAAACAAACAACTTGCTCTCACTAATGATCATTATACCCAACTAAACAAACGCAGCTATTCCATTGAATCACACCCCACGAATTTAAAATGGACTTTTCACTACAGGAAATGAATTGTAACTAACAGCGATCCCACAAAACTTGTATTTACCCTATGATTTTTTTTTTTTACCATCTAGTCTTCAGTGGCGTTAGGGGCTCGGTGCGACTTTAAACGCTAAACTCATGCCCACCTGCGCACCGATCCCATTAACAAGATCAGCCGCACGTGAGCTGAAACGTACCCCCACTCCGAATAACCACCAAAAAATAAAAAAGGCAAAATAACAAAGTGGCAGGTCCAACCTACCCGGCGACTTCTAAAATACAGGGCAAATACTCACGTGGGACCACAGTAGTTACACCAAACACTTTCCAGGACGGGCAAAATACGTCGCACATTTTACTCTACACATAGCGTATACATATATATATATATATATATACGTATACGTATATATATATATTTTTTAAATGAGCTATCGTTTAGGCCTATTCCTACCCTCCTCCTCAGCTGCGATTGTGCACAGCCGTTTCAACACTTCAAAGACCTTTGAAACTGCATTGATTTGGACTTCAAAACGCTGGTTGTCATTGAAGTCCATTATTCGAAAAAAATCCAGAAATGTTTTCCTCAAAAAACTTAATTTCTCTTCCACTGAGGAAAGAGATATCTTGGATGGAATTTGGGTGAGTAAATTATTAGGAAATTTTCATTTTGAGGTGAACTAATCCTTTAACATGCGGCCTGTATCCGGATGTTGTCCACACACACATTGAAAAGACGAGTGTAAACGCGGTTCTGATGGGAATGTTCTCCGATCAGCGAGTCCCGGTCCGGAGGGAGTCGAGGACGCATTGTGATCGGATCTCAGTGTAATATAAACGCGTCGTGTGTGTCTGCATTCACAGGTGGACGTTGCAGTTTTCCCAGCACAGCTGTAATGTTCTCGGACACGTTTCTCTATACCGTCTCCATTACTGCATCTATCAACATTATTAGCACTTGCAGCCTCTTCATCCTCCTCATTTTGCGAGATTTGTAAAATGTCCCCCGACTGAAAACTGTTTTTAAAAGAAAACCCTCCACTTCAGGTCGACTTTGCACCGGATCCATCCTTTTTTTCCCCGACGGGAATGCGAGATCCGATCTGTTATCAGGATACAGAAGCACTTGATGTGGACAGGTGTAAACGCACTGTCCTGATTGGCTAATGACTCGATCTGCTTGATCCCGGTGATCTCATGTTAATGCCCAGTGTAAACACAGCCATATAGTGCATGTGCGCTAAAAGATTGTCAATTATATTGAAGGCTTCAAAGCTAATAGCCACAAAAACAATGTTTTGATTTCATAAGAATGTGCACTGTAATGAATTGGCAGGAAGATGCCAAGTCTAAATGAAGAAAAATTTAAACATCCCTCTTCCTAGGAAAAACAGCCTGATTTTTATATTGAAATTTCAGAAGGTATTTGGCCTGAATTTGAACTCTAAAGTTAATGTTGAGTGTGCTCTCTGGGTTTCATAACGCTGTCCAAAGTTTCACTTCACTGGTAATCTGACCCTAAACTAGTGTCTGAAACAGACATTCACAGACACACACACACACACACACACACACACACACACACACACACACACACACACACCAGACAGTCCCTGGGTTAGAAAAGCTTGGCTCAGTTTTGTTTCACACAGAGAGTGTACGATCTTCAGTCTGGATGACTGCATGGTTTCCTATACGTGCTGTAATGTCCTTTGCTGACTTTTTCATCTCAATCTTCTGGAGAACAGTCAAGTGTTGATAGTGTTTGAGTGTTTTAAAGGTGAAAAGTCTTGCAGACTCCACTTGAAAACGTTGATAAAGTCAAGACTAGTGGAGATGGAGACTATTTTGGTCCGACAGGGCAGAGAGGACATTCCTGAACTGATCCAGACTGACTTTATATCACATGACACGGGTTTCTGCCGCACACAGGCAATCAGGACATTTTTGTCCAGTGGAAAATAAGTTCAAATGGAAAAAGGTATTTTGGATTCAACATAAGTTGACAGAGTGGGACTTCCAAATGGCAATGTTTTGGGGCGATCAGCCTGGAGTCCGTTTTAATAACACTAAAAGTCTTCGGCTACCCTCGATCTGGAGATGTAGAGTAAAACTCTAGAGTTAGTGCAACTATAAGCGGACAGTCACAGGACTATCTAAAGAATCATTCACACCACACAACAACCAAGCAGAAACACATAAAGGCTTGGACGTAATGAATACATTTCAAGATATGTGAAGTAGAGATGCTCGATATGTCGGCCACTATATCGTTATCTGTATGTTCATAGTTAATGTTGTCGTTATCGACCCGATAACAAAATTGGGGCGATATATTAAAGCCGATGAATAATGTATTATTTCCTTCAGCTGAGACACTTCAGATGCGCACTGTTCATCATGATGGTTTAGCATTGCTTGAAATATGATTGGAGAAAAAGGAAAATACGGTTCAGTGCAACATGTGCAGTGCAAGTATGTCAAATCAGCTACATAAAATTATCATGAGAACATCATTATAATTGTGTGTTTGGGACACAGATTTAATGGTGAGACTTTCGGTTTTGTAATCAGGCTCTCAATAATTATAGAAAAATTTGGATTTAGATTTATCGGACATATATATACATATATATATATCGGTTATTCGGCTTCAAAATATACAGAATTATCGGTTATCGGTATCAGCCAAAATCTGTGAAGCTAATACCCAGCTGACAGGGAAATGTTCGCATAACCAAGAAAAACATTTTTTTTTACTACTATTTGAGCATTCAGAAAAATTCAGATTGCTTATTTTAATGGGAACATTTTTTAAATATTAGCAAATATACATATTTTAGTACGCAGGGGAGTTACCAGAATGCATTCAAGTCTTTGCAAACTTCATGTCCTCCTCTAAGAGAGCCGATTATGGACATCACAGTGGATTTAAACCGATGGTTCAAAATTGGTGGATATTCTATCAATTGTCCATCCATAATCATACAACTTATCTTTATAGTGGACACGATGTGAAGCCGCATGCTTTTCCCAGGGCTGAGGTTTGGGGCTGCTTGCCAATGTACAAGTCAACTGGAATTTCATGCAACTCTCTGCAACTGGGACACGAGGACTCACAGGTTTCAGTGGGTTCCCGAGACAAAGAAACCCGCTGGAACAGAGATAAACCAGAAGGTGCATTTGTCACTAAGTTCTGGTTGTATTCCATCCATTGTGAAAGCTTCAGTCCAACTGGAACCTGTATGCTAGCCACAGTTTCCTCATTTAGCTTCTCTGTCAGACTGAACCGAGGCCAAGACTGACATTAACCAGCTTGAGATGTAATCTCTTTCACGTCTTCTTGCGCTTGAACAGACAAATACACACAAAATATGTCAAAATATCCCCATAAAGATACTGATCTTAACTGAATAACTACTTAATGAGGATTGTTATTATGTTATAACAATCTATCTATTATGTTATTAAACTACGTTTTATTTATAAAAAGTAAACTATGCTGGGTTATTTTACATTTGATTAGCCCATATTTGATTTCTTGAACCTTGTTCATTTGTATTTATTTGTTTGTTTGTTTTTTATTACTGACTTCTTATTTGCCTTTAACAATGTTTGAAATATATTAAGTCTAGTTGTTTTTGCTGATATTTTTGTTGAAACCATGGGTAAGTTCCTCATGTAAGTGTTCTTTATCGGCTGCTGATTTTTGTTAATTCAGTTGTGAAAAAAATATTATGCAAAAAGACAGTATAAAAATGTTTGTTATCTAAACGTTTGACTTTTTAAAGCTAAAATCGTTTATACAGCACTTTCTACAATATATTGCTTTACAGCAGCAGCTTTACTGTATTAAACATGAACACAGTGTCAGAGTCTCTTTCTATTAGAATCACAGCTTGAGTTTCTGCTATAAAGCGTCTCTCCAGTGAGTTCATGTTTTCTCTCGCATCTGAACAGAAGATTTACACCTCAAAGAAGGCGGAGCCTCAGAGCCACACCCACCTATTTCATCATCACCACACCGACCAATGGGAGCTCAGAGGTGTCTACCAGCCAGACTGAACTTTTCCAGAAAGTCCCGAAAAAAACATAGTTTTGGCCTGATTTTTTTCAAAATGACGTCACACCAGTTCGTTCTTCTATTTCGCTTAAAGTTTATCAGGACCTTTAAAGTCCCCCTGTAGTCGAACATTTTATCCCTTAAAACTCATCTTTGATCACCAGAATTATTAAATATTTGTTATTTGAAGAAAAATTCTTCATGCCTTAAAATATCTTGTATGATGTAACTCGACACCCTTGCCTCATTTAGTATGCGCGGTTCTATGAATATGCAAATGAGCCCCGCCTCCACTCACTCACTCACTCAGAGATCCACTCGTTGACGATCACACGTTGATCTGATTGGTTACAAGGTAGTTTGTGACGTCAGAAACACCAGCGATTTCAAAGCGTGTTTTTGAGACTGTCTTTGGTTCACTGCAGTTTTAAGGAGAAAATACTCAGCAATGCTGTCGACTTATGAATTTACACATGGTTTGTCTTAAAGCATATTAAAAACATCACATAGGCACATAAACAAGAAGTCACAAGGACAAATTATAGTTCGAAGGTGTTTACCAGCCAGAGTAAACTTTTCCAGAAAGTCCTGAAATGAACTTAGTTTTGGCCTGATTTTGTTGGGAATGACGTCACACCAGTTTGTTCTTCGATTTCGCTTGAAGTTTATCAGGAGCTTTAAGAAATCAGTCAGAGGCAATAAGAGTAGTTGGTTCTCTACTGAGTTGTATGAATGATTTGAACATCAGTTTTAGAAAGTGTTTGATCACTCGCTCTCTACAGAGATAGCTTTGACGAAACTAGTTTTTTGTGTCATGAAAGGAGCATGACATCAGAATGCTCTGAATGATCACATTCGGCTTCAGAAAGAGACACAACTAAAGCCATGACTATAAAGCTCTGTGTGTGTGTGTCTGCAGAGATGTCTCTCGTGTATTACATCACGTTTCCGCTGTCCTGTCGGGTTTCCCATTATTAGCCCCTTGAACCCTGATTCTAGTGAGCTGTATATCTGGGAATGAGCTGGAGGTTTTGAAATGTAGGTCACAGTGTCTTGTCATGTATTGCTATGCGGTGTGGAGCTACAAAGAAAAGAATGCTGTGATTCTTCGAGAGTAGCAGAAATACGAAGAGGAAAGCAGCCAAACTATTCCCCAAGACACTTGGATAAACCGTCTACTGACAGCATTTCCATCCAGCAGAGAGATTTATCCTCGTTCTGTTCCTGTGTCTAACGACATGCATGGATATGATTGTAGTTGTATATCCTGTTTGAAAATATGGAATTCATGCTGAAAATATCATCCTCATCTTGTTTACTTGCTACTTACTGCTTCAGACAAAGTTTTTGAATATGATTGACAGATTTGATTTCAGCTCTGATTGTCCACTAAAGGTTTGTCCAAGAAATCTGCAGTCCAGTCAGGTCAACGCTACCAAAATTAATAATCATTTCTTTAATAGCTGGCCTGGCGATCATTAGAGAGAATGGTCAAAGTCAAACCCTGCTGTAGATCTGCCCTCGACTCAAGATTTTTCTAGTCGACTAGTAGTCGTTCATTTAAGCCATTAGTCGACTAATCACGTGTTTATATTAATAAGCCGTAATAATGAGCATTTAATTGTCTATATAATATTTAGCCTAATCCACGCTCAAACACACACATAAAGCCACAGCGCACCGGAAAACATAATGATTATGAATGTGAGACTCAAAATATTTGAATAATTAATTGATAATGTTTTCTGTGTTTTCGGCTGCAGAGATTAAGACACGATGCTGACTCGTCATCTCCGTCTATGTGCATGATTCATATGGATTACACAATCTGAGAATATTTATTTTCTACTGGAATCTGTTCATTTAAAAGTGGACATTTCAAACTTTCTATAGACTAGATATATTTCTGTGTGAGGCAAGTATACGCTGAGCTTCGGTTCAAAGGCAATCTGCCGTTGCATGTTAAGCAAGCCTCTTCTTTATCTGTTTTCAAAACCCTTCTGAAAACCCATCTTTTCTCTTTGGCTTTTGACACCTAGTAAGATGTCGACTTTAGTCTTTAGTAGTTTACAGAAATAAAAGTACACCCTTTACAGTTTGCATTACTCTTATCTGTATGAGCAAAAATGATGGAGTACTTCAGTTAAATGCAGCGATAAACCGGCAGCTGTTATCAGGCAGTAAACACACTCTCCACACAAACACTTGAATATGTGCTAAATAATAGCGCACAATTATCTAGGTTAACATTAGACCGAGTGGACTTTGAAGTCGATGAACGATAGACGAATGTTGGGATTCCCAGCTGTTAACGATCTGCCCCTCACGCGACTAACTGACCAAACCTCTTCTAGTGACTAACGGTTAGTCAGCTACTGTGTGTTGCCCAGATGTGGCCCATGTATCTTTTGACGCTGCCAGAACTGAGCCATGTGTGCCATAGCTGGCCCAGATGAGGCCCGGATATGTATGCTATTGTCAGCCACACACAGGCTGAGACATCGCAGTCTATGCAGTATTAGGGCCAGAACTGGAGAATGATGCTATAGACAATCAGTCTGTGGTGGGAAACAAATCCCAGACTGATTGTCTATAGCATTATTGAACAGTACAACAGTAATATTGAACAGAATTAAGAGAAACATTTAAAAACTAATAACTATTCACGATTTATCATACTTTAAACTGCATATAGCAGACAAAACTTGTCTACAATTTAGCTCTGGCTACTTTCAGCTTTAAAATATAGGCCTAGTAAACTCTTGGATTCATTAGAAGTTATATATTTAGATATAATCAAATAACACTCTTGGTTTTAGCTTGAGCAAAAGTCTTAAGTCAAAAGTTTAGATAACAGATCTTTTTATACTGTGTCTTTCTGCAAAATATTTTGTTCACAGCTGAATGAACAAAATCAGCAGCCTATAAAGAACACTTCCATGAGGAACTTGCCCGGTTTCAACAAACATATCAGCAAAAACAACTAGACTTAATATATTTCAAACATTGTTAAAGGCAAATAAAAAGTCAGTAATAAAATAAGAACAAATAAATTAAAAAAAGACAAATAACTACAAATGAACAGTTCAAGAAATCAAATACAGGCTAATCAAATTAAAAAATAATCCAGCGTAGTATTCTTTTTATAAATAAAATAGCCTATATCCATATTAATCCGTTATTCAGTCAAGATCAGTGTCTTTACGAGGATATTTTGACATAATTTTGTGTGTATTTGTATGTTCAAGCGCAAGAAGACGTTTAAGAAAACATCTTCCTATACATATATATATATATATATAGAGCTTGTGGCCGAATAGGAATTCAAATCAGTTCTATTCAATAGCAAGAATAACCTCTCATAGATCCAGAAACGTCTTCTGTGAAATAGAAAGGTCTGATATGTGCATGGGATACTGATGTATGAAGGCAGTGTAGTAATAATCCAAAAGCAAACAGCAACACAAAAACATAAGTCGCAGTTTAAACTTCCATAAACCAGTCAGGATGTAAATCCTTGGACAGCAAGAAATGCAAGGGTTAAAATCGCGGAGACAGTCGAGGGGTCAATAACACACAGGTGAGTAAACCGTCCTGACAGAGGCTAATTCATAATGCCAAATATTGCCAATCCAAATATTATTTCAGGATGGAAGAACGATAGATTATGTGACTGCAAGCATACCTTCCTTCCACAATCAATATTGCACAAACGTTTAAGAAGTGCCAAGACTGCATTAGGTCAGTGACATCTATAAGGGATTGTTCTTGCATCATGTCTGAGCTATTTAGATCTACTGAAATCAGGTTTCTGCCCTGTCTTTTAATATTTGTAGTTAATAACAAACCAAATGCGTAAAATTACGATGACATGGAAACATTGCAATATACATCCAAGTGAAATTTAGAAAATGTAGGGCGGGGCTTGATTCTGTGCATCAGTTGTTGATTGGATATTGAGATGAATGGTGTGGCACTCAAACGATTATGCAAATGAGCGTGCGCTTGAGGGGCGGGGCTTAAGAGCACTGAATGATTGGAGAATCCTGCATACGTCTCCGGAGAGAAGACTGTAAATGTTTAGTCTAATTACTCTCATGGTATTTACGGCTCATCAGAAATGTTTTCAGTGGCCATATTTCCAGAGCATGTGCCTCCAAGCAACCTGTCATTGTGAAGAATAACTTCCCCTTCTTTCCAGCATCTCTTCTCTGATGATGTGGGCGGAGCAAGCTCTCACTCACATGAGATCAGCCAATAGCAAACCACAACCATCCAATCAATTCCCCACAAACAAAATCAAGCCCCGCCCACATTTGTTCTTGTTTGCGCTTCACTCGGACATACCACACAGTAGAGAAGAAAAGACTAGCGTAAAACTTCCCTTTCATGCTGATTATTATTGGCCTATATCTTGAAAGAAAATAGAGAACAACAGTAGATTTTAAATATGCTAAAAGGGTTTGTGGTTACACTTTATTTTAAAGGTATAGCGGAGGATCTTTCCGAATTTTAGAGAAGACCCGCCCTCTCCAATTTTTTTTAAAAATGCACATGCGCAACACTATTTGCTCAAGAGAGGGAACGCCTATTAAACGTGTGCACGAGACATGATATGCAATGGAGAAGTAGCTTGTTGCATTTGTGTAATAAATACTATGGTGAACACATTGTAATTATCGAAAATATTTCAGCGTGATACCATTTACCATTTGGTCATAAGGCTACTTTAGACATATTGAGATGTTTACCGTGTTGACGCGGTGCATGACTTGTGCCAGGGCTAGCATCGCTAATCATAGCTTACATTAACTTTTACTAGCAGTGATTTTAAATGGATTTCTCCAAATAGTATGACAAACTTTACCTGTCTAGTAGAATCTTCGCGACTGCGGCATCAGGGGGAAGCCCAACCTGTGGTTTTAGCGCACGCCAGCGTGTGAAATATTCACACAAAATAACTCTGGTCTTGTTTCTATACACTGCGGCCTTTCTCTTCTTATCATACACTTCGTATACATTTTTCTCTTTCGACCCTCAGCCATTTTCAAAGGAATGGCTGAAACTGTAACTCATCACACATAATACACCTGAAAGTGCGCATGCGCAGAAAGCGAAAACTACATAGGGACGAGCACGTACGACGGCCTTACATAAACATATCACCAGAATGATTGACACTTCGGTGGACCAATAGTATAGGCTACCCACCCGGAAAAAGAAAATCCTCCGCTATACCTTTAAGGTGTCATTGTTACAGTGTAATTATATATTTAAGTATTGAGTAATATTATACATGTAATAAGTACATGTACTTACTAGAGATGCACCGATTGATCAGCTGGTGACCGGAATCGGCCGATTTTCACGTGATCGGCTATGACCGGCGATATTCCGATTTTATGTCCGTCAAATGCACTCAGGCGTCGCATGATTACATCGCGCAACATCAGCACCACGGCAGTTTCACATCGCAAGCTTGAGCAGCGAGTAAGCAGCGTGTATTTTGTTCGGCGTGCATGTTAATCAATGAGTGCGTTCACACCAGGAGCAGGAGCAATGAGTGAGCGTCGAGGAGGAGCAGTGAGTGAGCGTTTGAGGAGGAGCAGGAGCAGTGAGTGAGCGTCGAGGAGGAGCAGTGAGTGAGCGTTTGAGGAGGAGCAGGAGCAGTGAGTGAGCGTTTGAGGAGGAGCAGGAGCAGCGCATGAGCGTCGAGGAGGAGCGTCGTGTGAGCGTCGAGGAGGAGCGTTGTGTGAGCGTCGAGGAGGAGCAGCGTGTGAGCGTCGAGGAGGAGCAGGAGCAGTGAGTGAGCGTCGAGCAGGAGCAGCGCATGAGCGTCGAGCAGGAGCAGCGCGTGAGCGTCGAGGAGGAGCGTCGTGTGAGCGTCGAGGAGGAGCAGCGCGTGAGCGTCAAGAAGGAGCAGGAGCAGTGAGTGAGCGTTGAGCAGGAGCAGCGCGTGAGCGTCGAGCAGGAGCAGCGCGTGAGCGTCGAGCAGGAGCAGAGCAGGAGCGCCGAGCAGGAGCAGCGCGTGAGTGTCGAGCAGGAGCAGCACGTGAGCGTCGAGGAGGAGCAGCGCGTGAGCGTCGAGGAGGAGCAGCACGTGAGCATCGAGGAGGAGCAGCGCGTGAGCGTCGAGGAGGAGCAGCGCGTGAGTGTCGAGGAGGAGCAGCGCGTGAGCGTCGAGGAGGAGCAGCGCGTGAGTGTCGAGGAGGACCAGCGCGTGAGCGTCGAGGAGGAGCAGCGCGTGAGCGTCGAGGAGGAGCAGCGCGTGAGCATCGAGGAGGAGCAGCGCGTGAGCGTCGAGGAGGAGCAGCGCGTGAGTGTCGAGGAGGAGCAGCGCGTGAGCGTCGAGGAGGAGCAGCGCGTGAGTGTCGAGGAGGAGCAGCGCGTGAGCGTCGAGGAGGAGCAGCGCGTGAGCGTCGAGGAGGAGCAGCGCGTGAGCATCGAGGAGGAGCAGCGCGTGAGCGTCGAGGAGGAGCAGCGCGTGAGTGTCGAGGAGGAGCAGCGCGTGAGCGTCGAGGAGGAGCAGCGCGTGAGTGTCGAGCAGGAGCAGCACGTGAGCATCGAGGAGGAGCAGCGCGTGAGCGTCGAGGAGGAGCAGCGCGTGAGTGTCGAGGAGGGGCGTCATGTGAGCATCGAGGAGGAGCAGCGCGTGAGCGTCGAGGAGGAGCGTGGTGCAAGCGTCGAGGAGGAGCGTCGTGTGAGCGTCGAGGAGGTGCAGCGTGTGAGCGTCGAGGAGGAGCAGGAGCAGTGAGTAAGCGTCGAACAGGAGCAGCGTGTGAGCTTCGAGCAGGAACAGCGCGTGAGCGTCGATCAGGAGCGTTGAGCAGGAGCAGCGCCTGAGCATCGAGGAGTAGCAGGAGCAGCGCGTGAGCATCGAGGAGGAGCAGGAGCAGCGCGTGAGCGTCGAGGAGGAGCAGAAGCAGCGCGTGAGCATAGAGGAGGGGCAGAAGCAGCGCGTGAGCATAGAGGAGGAGCAGCCATGAGCGTCAAGGAGGAGCATCGAGCAGGAGCATCGCGTGAGCGTCGAGGAGGAGCATAAGCAGTGCGTGAGCGTCGAGCAGGAGCAGCCCGTGAGCGTTGAGCTAGAGCAGAATGTGAGCGTTGAGGAGGAGCTTCGTGTGAGTGTCGAGCAGGAGCAGCGTGTGAGCATCGAGGAGGAGCAGGAGCAGCGCGTGAGCGTCGAGGAGGAGCAGCGCGTGAGCATCGAGGAGGAGCGTCGAGCAGGAGCAGCACGTGAGCATCAAGGAGGAGCGTTGCGTGAGCATCGAGCAGGAGCAGCGTGTTAGCGTTGAGGAGGAGCAGCGTGTGAGCGTCGAGGAGGAGCGTCGAGCAGGAGCAGCGTGTTAGCGTCGAGGAGGAGCGTCGAGCAGGAGCAGCGGGTGAGCGTCGAGGAGGAGCGTCGAGCAGGAGCAGCGCGTGAGCGTCGAGGAGGAGCGTCGAGCAGGAGCAGCGTGTGAGCGTCGAGGAGGAGCGTCGAGCAGGAGCAGCGCGTGAGCGTCGAGAAGGAGCGTCGAGGAGGAGCAGCGCGTGAGCGTTGAGGAGGAGCGTCGAGCAGGAGCAGCGTGTAAGCATCGAGGATGAGCGTCGAGCAGGAGCAGCGCGTGAGCGTCGAGGATGAGCGTCGAGGAGGAGCAGCGCGTGAGCGTTGAGGAGGAGCGTCGAGCAGGAGCAGCGTGTGAGCGTCGAGGAGGAGCGTCGAGGAGGAGCAGCGTGTGAGCGTCGAGGAGGAGCGTCGAGCAGGAGCAGCGCGTGAGCGTCGAGGAGGAGCGTCGAGGAGGAGCAGCGTGTGAGCGTCGAGGAGGAGCGTCGAGCAGGAGCAGCGTGTGAGCGTCGAGGAGGAGCGTCGAGCAGGAGCAGCGTGTGAGCATCGAGGAGGAGCGTCGAGCAGGTGCAGCGCGTGAGCGTCGAGCAGGAGCAGCGTGTGAGCGTCGAGGAGGAGCGTCGAGGAGGAGCAGCGTGTGAGCGTCGAGGAGGAGCGTCGAGCAGGAGCAGCGCGTGAGCAACAGTGAAGCGAGGGTTTCAACGCAGAGTCTATCAGTGCTGCGCTGCTCACGCTCAATTAAAGTGAATTTTTGCATTAAACCACACTTTTCATGGACAAAATAAATATGATTTCACACAAAAAGTCCCCAAAATGCACAGAATTTGCATGTCTGGTGTGTTTTAACAAGAACTAGAAAAGAGTATGTCAGAAAAGAAAAGAAAGACTCAAAAATATTTATAGAAAATGTACCCATTTAAACTTGTTTTTATTATTCCGTTTCCCTGCACTTGCTCCACTTGCCAGAGTTTACCTCTCTGCATGTACAAGTGTTGACAGTGAGCGCTTGTTTAGCCTGGCTGGACATGTGGCAGAGAGAGAAGAAACACACTATCTGGTGACAAAGCAGAAATGCTTCTGTTTGCGAAGAAAAACTTGCCATTGATGTACAAGTGATTGCAATAGGCCTGTGTGTGTGTTTTGAGAAATATATATTTAAATTGCAAGGCTATATTTATTTAATTTTATGTTATTTATATATTATTTTATTGCCATTACCTGTTTTCCCTGTTTTCATACAGAAGTTTAGTTTGCTAAATATATCACATTTTTGTAGTTGGATACTGGGTGTGAAAAGGAAATGGTTCATCCATAACACTGCACTTCAGATGTGTGTAAATTTCCTACACCAGGAGTAATCGGTTAGTTATCGGTTATCGATTATCGATTCAAAAAAAATTCTATGCAAAATGTAAAATGTTCTATTACAGAAAAGATAGAAAATAAATATTTGTGTGTGCTGTAAAGTGGTTAGAAAAAATTAAATCGGTATCTGCAGGTCAAACTCAATGAAAAATCGGAAATTCGGAATCGGCCTAGAAAATTGTAATCGGTGCATAATTACATGCAACTAACCCTCAACCAAATCCTAATCCTACCCTAACCCTAGGGTTAGTTGCATGTAATTATGCATAATTTACTGTTATTACTATGGTAAGTACATGTAACAAAGACACTGTAATGGAGGACAGATGAAATGTCATTAAAGCAAAAGTCTGGTCAGATAATCCTCTCATCTGTTTGTGCCAGACACGCGTTGCGTTTTTAAGACGCCGCGTCAAGTTAAAAGCAGTTCACCGCGTCTCAGATCCCCTGCGTTGCGTTGTGTCCCATTCCGTCGCGTTTTTATGAACGCAAGTAGGCTACGCGTCCAGTCTGCGTGAACGATTTCTAGTTGTATAACTCAAACGCATCAATGGATATCACATCACGCGCGTGACGCCGCTTTGACGCGCGTCTAGAGTTATGCAAGGAAAAAATGAGTTATGCTGAAATATTATTCGTCCTGATGAAACACTAATGACATACCTCAAATCTCCAGGCAGGCAAAGCCGTGACTTCATGCATGAAGAGCCCGAGCCCGGCCAGCGCCAGCAGAACAAGCCCTTCGAGGCTTCCATGAACTTCACGCACCATCTTCGCGACGTCAACGTCCAAATATTTGCCCTTAACAAAGACGTATCAAACCTCACCATTTATTATTACTCCCGTGGGTTATTTGTGTTGCCATTGGGTTCCCGACAGACCGTTTCTCCTCCTTCAGTGTTCAGTGTTCAGCAGAGACTGAGCTCAGATGGAGAGACACACTGACTTCTGCACAGCTGCACACATTGTAATGCAATCAATGCTGCTTTTACCACACTTGCTGTTTCATTTTCATTTTTGGAGGATTAATCATCTTTTAAGAGACATCTGCGATTGATTTTGCATTATTCTTGCACTTAAAATACAAGTAGTCTACAATAGCTATTCATTTCATATCAAACCAACCACGAACAGACCATTCCGTTCTGCTATCTGAACCAAAACAATCTGCAATCAGTTTTTTTGGTTTGGCTTCTAGAAATTACATTGTTTAATCATCCTTCCATCTGGTCCTTTTTACCCGAAAGTCTTTTATTATTATTATTATTATTATTATTATTAAATTGAGAAATCATCAGAGGGGTCCAAGACCCCAGGACTTTTTGTCGGACCACAAATACACCCCTCAAAAAATAATGGATTCAAGGAGTTTTGTGGTTGAAATTTAAAAAAAGTAATAAATCCTTCCCTTTAATTTGACCTCTTTAGGACTGAATGAAATGCGAGGAATGCTTAAGTACACATAGAAAAACATAAAATGCTCAAAACTCAAACTAAAAATATTATATTATTATTTCCCACAAGAGGTCTGCAAAGACACCCAAGATATTTTGAGCTGAATTAAAAGGGTTATGCATGAAATTGTAAGTTAATTTGAATTTAAGTTGAAAGTGAGGAATGTGCTTAATCGACTATTTATTTATTATTTATTGATCAAATCTAGTAATTTAAAGGTAAATTAAAAGAATAACACAAAATCTCCCCAAAAAAAAAAAGCATTAAAAAATAAAAAAATATTGTCAAAATGAAATAAAATAAGCTTTCTGGACAAAAATAAAAATTAATTAAGTATAATTTTAGGGCTTCGGGTCATTTTGACCCGCGAGGGAATTAAATACATAATATACAAACAGATTATTAATCCAGATCATTAATATGAACCAGGCCAATAGGGAATGTCCTCTTAAAGTTATGAACAAACATTCTTCCGTAACGTAAATAGAACGTTCGTTCAAAGTTATCTGGTCTTTAATAAAAACATAAGCACAAAACATTTCATAGAGTGTTTGTTTGTTCCTGAAATGTTTTAGTTTGACGTTCGTCTAACATTTTTGGGTAACACTTTACATTACAATAAAGTTCATTAGTTGGCATTAACTAAAATGAATTAACAATTAGTAATACATTTGTTACAGTATTTCTTAATCTTTGTTAATGTTAGTTAATACAAATCCAGCTGTTCATTGTTTGTTCATGTTCACAGTGCATTAATGTTAACAAATACAACCTTTGATTTTAATAATGTATTAGTAAACGTTGAAATTAATATTAACTAAGATTAATAAATGCTGTAGAAGTATTGTTCATTTTTAGTTCATGTTTAACTGGTAGTTAACTAATAAACCTTATTGTACATTTTTACCCATTTTTTTAATATTAGTATTGTTCAGAACGTTCAGAGAACATTCAAAAGTCCCATAATGTCTGCAAAATGTATTTTTTCCTTAATGTTTGCATAATACATTGTTTTAACAGTCAGAGAACATTCATTAATAACGTTTTCACAACCCTTCGTCACCAAAGACTGTATATATTTGAGTTGCCAGCGTACATGAAAAGCACTAGAAAAGAAAAGTTTATATTATTGAATTCTGTATGCAACAAAATACTGCGGTCAGTTACAACAGTGAAAATGAATAAATAAAATTAGCACCGCAGCTGAAATGCATTGCAGTTTTGGCAATGACCATATTTACAGTGTTATAGCAGATCATGAGCTGGTTCCCAGTCAGCAATAGTGTCGGCCCAGATCCGGCCCCCATCCGGTACGCGTGGAATCCACACGTGATCTGGGCCGAGACTGTGTTGGCCATTGCCAAAACTGCAATGCCTGTCAGCTGAGGTGCTAATTTTATTTATTCCCTTTTACTGTTGTAACTGACAGCAGTGTTTTGTTGCATACGGAGTTTCTCTTAGTGCAGCAGATTAGTAAAAAAATCATTCACTTTGGTATAAAAGCATGAAATTTGGCACAGATACTCTCTAAGGGCCACTATTTTGGAAAAAGACGTTGGCCACTCAAAAATTAAATATTGCGACCATTTTTCAAGATGGCCACCGTTGCTATTCAATGCTTATTATATCAATTATTCAAACAGTAATCCAAGCAGAACATTTGATACAAATACTCTCTAAAGGACATGTTAATGGAAAAAGATGCTTGTCCCTCAAAAATTCAAGATGGCTGCCATTTTTAAAGATGGCCACCGTTCCTGTCGAATATTAATTATTTCAACTGTTCAAATGGTGATGCAAGCATTAAATTAGGCAGAAATACTCTTCAAGGAACACTCTTTTGGAAAAAGGTATGTGCCCCTCAAAAATTCAGGATGGCGACCATTTTCAAGATGGCCACCATTTCTGTCAAATAGTCATAATGTCTGCTTTGTCTGCCTCCTCTCCTTTGACCTGACGGCTTAGTTAAACTTGTCAGGGATATAAATTCCCGGCCGGCATAGCTCTCAGGTTCATTGGAGTACACAAGCCTCTCCAGCACGGCAAGGGTCCACAGAGAGGAAGGGCCACGGTTAGAAAAAGGAAGTGGCCAGTACAAATTCAGGAAGGAAAACATTTTTGAAGATGGCTGCCCTCCTTTCCTATGTTCATTGCCACTGTTTCCAAAAACTGATGTAAGGATTCAAGAGAAACGGTTAATGGTGTAAAATCTCATTTTTTCAAGATGGCGGCCATGTTGAATTTTTCGGTGGCCAATGCCTTTTTTCCAAAAAGTGACCCTTAGAGAGTATCTGTGCCAAATTTCATGCTTCTATACCAATTTGAACGATTCTCTTGAGATATGCCACTAATCTGCTGCACTATCTGCCGAGCCCTTGCTTTCAACAACTGATTTTATGCAGTTATGAGCAGATTCCAATGAGTCCTGAACCTTTTTAGCATAATGAGCACCGAAGGCACTGAAAGCCCTCTTGTGCTCGTCGTCATTTTTGACTGACAAATTTTATGTTTTTTTTTTTTTTTACTTGATTGAAATGGTACACAACTTGGTAACTGTTTTGGCACTTGATGTGTAGTAAACACACACACACACACACACACACACACACACACACACACACACACACACACACACACACACACACACACACACACACACACACACACACACAAATCATGGACATCATTTAAAAAGGTAAAATGGTCCTGAAAAATAGTCCTCGCTGTTAAATGAGCGCATTAGATTTATGGCTTTGATTTTCTTGCAGTTTTAGAGTAAAATGTTTTATGAAAATGTATATTTCATATACAAATTTAATATAGAAATTTTGTGGATTTTTCAATAACAATAAACGTAAAATAATGTAACTTTTTTAATTTAATTTTTTAAAAACTTTTTTCACTTCAGCAATAATCTGCCAAATGTCATCTTTGAAAAGAGATCAAACAGAAGTCTGTTGCTTTAAAGCATTCAAGATTTACCACAGTGGGAAATTTAATGCTCAAAAAAGTGAATAAATGGATTTTAAATACAGTGTAAATATAATTTAGTACCATAAAATCCCCTAAAAAAATACAAAATATTAAATAAAAAGCATTATCAAACTAAAATATAGTACATACATTTAATTGAAATAATAAAAAAAACTAATTCTGTCATTGTTGCCCGAGATCAGTGTTGCCAACTTAGCAATTTTGTTGCTAGATTTAGCAACTTTTTTTCCAAAAAGCACCTAGCAACAAATTTAGCAATTTTTTACATTTATTTGGCAACTTTTGGGAAAGTGACTCTAATCCAAACCACATGTGTACAAGCTAGCTAAATAGACTGAGCGGTTCATTCATAATTCCTTAAGATCACTGTGGAAATCGCTGTGAAAACCGAAAGACAAAATACAACGAGCACAGGGGCGGGGCCATAGACATAATAAGACGCCCTATTGGCCACTGTGTACGTCAACGGCGCCGCCATATTGCGGAGGGCAACTTTCCAAAACATCTCATTACGGGAATTGAGGAAAATGCCTGCTTCGTGTGCTGCTTGGGGCTGTACAAATCAACACACAATTGAAAACAGGTCTTGGGGATTTTACAAGCAAATCTAAATTAGCATTTCAAATAATACGTATAACATAATGGCATAGTTTTGCGTTGCGATTACGTAATGACGTCAAAGCGCAATGACGTCACAACGTCATTTAGCAACTTTTAGCAACAAATCGATCTGCCTTTAGCAACTTCCCCTGAAAATTAGTTGGCAACAGTGCCCGAGATGTGAAGAGCGCAGGGTTAGTCTGAGTGTGTGTCTGTCACTCCAACACAATCGGTTCATGACAAAAATCACAAACACATGTTTGTCCGACCACAGACTCTTCTGGCCCCGATCCGCCCACAACCCCTTATAATCATGTTTAGCAGTAACAAACAGTCCAGAGCATCATCTGTACGGCACATGGCCAACTCCAGATCTAAACACGGCTTAAACTCGGCTTGAAAAGCTTCTCGAATGAAGAGAACCGAGCCTCACCAAACATCCGGCTTGCGTTTGGCTCGGACTCGATCGTTCTTTGAGTCTGGTTTATTTCCACATCATGTTGCAGGGATGATCCGACAGCGATCCTGTAGACTAGATTCACTAACCACACAGCATCATTATTTCTGTCAATCACTCAGATTATCATCAGAAAAACTGGGAGAAAAGATTATAGTTCAGATATAAACACTGATGTCTACAGTAGCGATCAAAATTGAGCAAATCAGCTTTTGAAAGTAACTCAACGCTTCAAATAAAGATTGTATTGATTACATCGTTACACCCGTAGGTGGAGACAAGAGACTTAAAATATGAGTGAATCATTGAATCATTCAAGAGATTCATTCAGAAACACTGATTCATCCAGTAATGAAACAAGTGAAATCTTCACGAGTCGTTGAATCATTCACTCAAACTGATTTTTTAAAACATTTTAAATAGACTGCAGACACATTTTTTATCAATTCAGTTATCAATTCAGAATCGCGTGAAAATTGTGTTCAGTTTGAAACAACATAATCGTGATGCTCAGTTATGGAGAACGGTCCTCGGCCGAAAGCTACTGTCTGAGGACGGACTACATGTGAATCTGAACTTTAAACACGACCATTAAAAACGTTTCCCAAATAAACAGTAAATCTGAGTCACTCAAAAGGAAGATAAGCTTAAAAAGCCTTTATTTAAACTTGGCTATCCATTAAAAAACATATGCCAACATGTTTCGGCCTTCTTCAGGGCAAATACAAAATGGCAGTCCGTAGACTGCATGCTATATATCTGCATGTGGTCACGTGACCTAGAAGCACAGGTGCTCATCTGCATATATCACCTGACAGAGAGCAATTACAACAAGTTACTTTAGATAAGACAAGTCACATTTTCACATCAGGATACTTTAAAATATCAATATAAATGGATACATATAGCAAGAGGTTACTTTATGACAAGTTACAGAAAAATGTTACATTGTAAAAAATATTTAATTTCATTTCATGCTCTAATAAATACGTGCAATCTCAAATGTTGAATAATTTTACAGTTTCTATATTTTACCACTTTTCACATCAAGATACAATTTGAAATATTCCTACCTATACATATAGCAAAACATTGACATGTGCATATAGTCAAGTTACAAGAAAGGAGAAAAATCCAATTCCAAGTTTAGACCAGGGTATTGAGTAGCTTTTAAAGTATAAATCCAAAAGGATTCCCTTTGTAAAAGTTTTTTTGACTCTATCTCCCCCTCTTGGTGATATTTTAACATGTTCTATGCCGAAGATTTTTAGAGTATCGCTAATTGTTTCGAGTTATAGCCTACTTACCAAATGTGAAAATGTGTAAAAGACATGTGTCAAGAACCTGATATTGAATTCTGTAATTTTGAAAATCGGATAGCCTATGGGATAGTAAAGTGTCAATCCACACTTCAGAATGTGACCGGAAGTGTTTGATCATCCGGGGACTCTTCGCCTTCTGGTGGAGTAGGCTACTATTTTTTGCACACTAATTAGCAATAATTGGATTTCGGACGCAGCGTTTATATATAGAAAGACATTAATTCCTATTAGCCTACTTATGAATGGGAGAAAGGGTACACGCAATTTGTCGAAATTACTTGTCCTAAGGGACTTTTCCACTATAGTCACTATAGTAGGCTACTGTACTGTTAAATGTAGCCTATTATTATTATTATTTATATATGAAGACCTCCGATGCGAAGTCTCTAAAAGCCGCCAATGTCAAAATGAGATACTGATATTGAGTGAATGCTCTCCGCACATAGTAGTCATATCTCCTATAGTGTAGTATAGTATAGTATAGGCTCATCAAATACCTTCACTTTAAACCCACTGAATCCCAGCCTCAGCACATTCAGAAATGTCGAAACCCAGGAGCCTGATAAAAATATTAAAGAAAAACGTTAGACGGACTTAGAGGCTTTTGCATCTGAAGTCTTGTAAATACATATTGACTGTATAGTTTACACCGTTTTAATATTTATTTTTATTCACTTTTTAGTCAAGTCAAATCACCTTAATATAGTGCTTTTTACAATATCGATTGTTTCAAATCAGCTTTACAGAGATAACAGGAAAATAATGTTGTAATAGTATTGTTAAATATAAAATTGAAAGTCCTCAACTAAGCAAGCCAAAAGACAAAGGCGAAGAAAGGCGAAAAAAAGGTGACTTTTTATTCCTTATCTAATCTATATTAATAAACATATCATTTATTTATATCCGATTGTTATTTCATTTTAATTAGCTAATTTTAATATATATATATATTTAAATTTTTTCACAATTTGACTTTGAACCCGCTTTGAAAACCGAAAACCTCTGTCTGAGGCGGAACGATGAGTCGGGCGGAACGAAGATGCTTCTCCGTGTTTCCGCCCGGACAGTATTACACGCTCTGCACTCTGAGGTGTTGGACGGAAATGGCGATGTGTAAGTCGGCTGATGTTGCTAATGTCGATTAAATCATCACTGGACTGTCACGCTTCTGCTCGGACCCTGCGGGGATTGACCCCTGAACCCACGGCACGATGCGCGAACGGCTCTGGTGAAGAGAGAGTGTGTGTGTGCGCGCGTGTGTGGAGCAGGTAACGTTACGATCCTGACGGACACTTTGATAATCTCTGATTATCTCTTTAACTAGCATTAGCCTTTAGCAGCCGGATCACTATCATAATCAGTGATGAAACACATGAGAAATAAACGCGTTTTGTATCTGACACACGGAAGAGCGTGTTTGTATGGACACGTGATCTGATGTTAATGAGCAGATCAACAGGTGAGCTGATTATGGCTCTTTAATTAATGCTCTCTTACAATATCATACTTTATTACAGGGCGTTCGTTCAACTGACCCCTAAATATGATTTTCCCTTTCATAATTACTAATAATAATAATAATACATGATATCATGAGTAAATATGTAAAATATTTATATATATTTTCGACACAAAATATGGTGTTACTGTCCAGAAAAACATGGTGTAACCAATACTGATAAAAATTACTGAATTATTTAGTCCATTATCATAAAAAACATGGGATTTTGGCAGGGTTTTGTTAGCGTCCTTGTGTTTTTGAAGGGCATATGTTCTTCACATGGCATTTCCACAGTAATAAATATCTTAAGTCATATTAATGAAAAAAGTACATTTATAACTATATTTTGTGTTTTATCACCCTAGCATTTACATGGTGTTTTTAAAAGAACGGATGATTAAGGATACATTTTCTAATCTAATTTTCTTTATTTAATAATCCTTTTAGTAATTGTTCTGTTTTGGAAAACCATGGAAACACTGTTGTGGATATTTTCTTCTGTGATTGGACCAAACTGGAGCACAGAAATCACATACAGTCATGCAAACTCAAACCGTTGTCTTGATTTTGTAAGGAAGTCTGGCCTTCTGTGAGCTACGAGCGTGTTGATCAATAGTATTTGCTTCTGCATTATTCCAACATATTTTAAGTTTTAAGTTGAATTTGTGATGAAAAAACTACATTACCCATGATGCTTTACAGAAAATTCCACCAATCAGAGTCACAACAAGCTCTTTAACCCCGCCCACTCATGCGAAACGCTACGAACGACAGTTTAGTGATGATGAACCAATGAAACATGCCAAACTCGCTGTCAAAGAAATTATGAACGCATGCAAAAGCAAGAGAAATATTAATATCTGATTGTTTGCTTTTTCCTGTCAGCTCTGTTTTTCTATGCATCTTTTTTTGCATAGTAAAATCAAACCTGCAGCTGTAGTTAATTTTGTCAGATAAATACCTTAACCAAGTTTAGTGTTTTGTTCTTCCCTTGTTTTTCAAATATTTATATATAGGCATATACATATATATAAAATATTTTCCTCAAATTTTTATGGGTGCTTAAATTTGATGTGTTGCATAATTTGAAGTCCTGGAAACACAGCAATATTTATGAATTTGTTTTGAAAAGTTCTTGAATTATTGACAGACAGCATAAATGAAATTTCGTGTTCTCGTAAAACACAAATACAGTTTTTTCACACAGAATCAGCCCGTCTGATGTAGATATGCTTTAGTATTTGAAAGAGGATGAAGATATTGTTTGATAAGTGAGATCTCTAACTGTAGTCCTTTAAAGTTCCCTGTAATCAATAATCTTTGATCACCAAAATTACAAAATTAAGCCTTTTTAGTGATTGAAAAGTCCTGGAATTTAATTGAAAACACCCCTTCAGGTGTGTTTGTGTGTGTGTGTGTGTGTGCGCGTGTGTGCGCGCGTGTGCGCGTGTGTGCGCGCGTGTGCGCGTGTGTGTGTGTGTGTGTGTGTGTGTGTGTGTGTGTGTGTGTGTGTGTGCTGATGAAGACCTGATCCTGATCACCCTGTCGGGATTATTCTGAGAGAACAACCGGCTGGACGTACATTATCTCTGACTTATCACTGGTTTTTCACCACTGGAGGACTTTAAAACCCAAGGAGTAGTGCTTGAAAAGTCCTGTGATGTTGTAATGATTTGAGTGTGTGTGTTTAACAAAAGCTTTTTTTTAAATCCTTACAGGAATAATACAAAAAAAGCAGTGGTTATGTAAAAGTGGGCGGGGCTAATAATTGAAGTTAATGAATGTATGCTGGTGTGATGATGTAAGATTAGAGAGTGTGTGTGTGTGTCTCTCCACAGCTGTGCCTCTGATCAATGTTGTCAATAGTCTCACAAAAGGGCAGAATCTGCGTTTGTATGAAACGACACTACGATACTGGATGACATTATTAAATAACTACACAAAATATTGATTTGAATATTGAATATTTTATCAACTCACCATATGCAAAACTTCCACGAGGAAAACCCGTTGCTAGCGAGTGTGTAGCGCTGCTGACTTCAGTGACCCGGATGAGTCTGTGTTTCTGTGTTCAGCGGCTGTTATCTGGGAATAATAAACCGCTGGATGTGTGATTGACCAATCAGAATCAAGCGTTCCACAGAGCCGTGTAATAATGTTTTTTATATGTCCATGTGGTGTTTTTAATATGCTTTAAGACAAACCATGTGTAAATTCAGCTTTGACAAGAGCTGTGTAATAAAAATGAATGAATGTCTGCTGGTGTGATGTTATAATGATTAGTGTGTGTGTGTGTCTCGACAGCTCGTCTCCTCTCTCTGAAGCGCTGCTAGATTGATCCGCCATGAAGCAGGCGAGCCGCGAGACCTGCGTTGTCTCGGGGACTAACGGCCTGAACGGGTCGGGGTGTCCTGGAGCGGGTCGGGCCGGTGGCGTGATGGGTGTGCAGGGCAAGTGCGCGGCGTACGTGTTAGCGCTGCGTCCCTGGAGCTTCAGCGCCTCGCTAACACCCGTGGCCCTCGGCAGCGCGCTGGCCTACAAGCTGGAGGGGTCCGTGGACCTGCTGGTTCTGCTGGTGTGTGCTGTGACCGTTCTGCTGGTCCACGGCGCCGGGAACCTGGTCAACACCTACTACGACTTCTCTAAGGGCATCGATCATAAGAAGAGCGACGACCGGACTCTGGTGGATCAGATCCTGAAGCCGCAGGACGTGGTGCTGTTCGGGGCGGTGCTGTACTCCGCTGGGTGTCTGTGTGCAACACTGCTCTTCTGCCTGTCCTCGCTCAGACTCGAGCATTTAGCACTCGTTTACTTCGGGGGACTGTCCAGCTCTTTCTTATACACTGGAGGTGAATATGCTGGGTTATGACTGGGTCTTAGAAAATGGCCATGAAGGCTAAAATTATCTATATAGACCAAAAATTACTGGAGGTGAATATGCTGGGTTATGACTGGGTCTTAAAAAATGGCCATGAAGGCTAAAATTAGCTATATAGACCAAAAACTAGTGGAGGTGAATATGTTGGGTTATGACTCAGTCTTAAGAAATGGGCATGAAGCCTAAAATTAGCTATATAGACCAAAAACTACTGGAGGTGAATATGCTGGGTTATGACTGGTTCTTAAAAATGACCATGAAGGCTAAAATTATCTATATAGACCAAACATTACTGGAGGTGAATATGCTGGGTTATGACTGGGTCTTAAAAAATGGCCATGAAGGCTAAAATTAGCTATATAGACCAAAAACTAGTGGAGGTGAATATGCTGGGTTATGACTCAGTCTTAAGAAATGGGCATGAAGCCTAAAATTAGCTATATAGACCAAAAACTACTGGAGGTGAATATGCTGGGTTATGACTGGTTCTTAAAAATGACCATGAAGGCTAAAATTATCTATATAGACCAAACATTACTGGAGGTGAATATGCTGGTTTATGACTGGGTCTTAAAAATGGTCATGAAAGGCAAAATTAGCTATATAGACCAAAAATTACTGGAGGTGAATATGCTGGGTTATGACTGGGTCTTAAAAATGGTCATGAAAGGCAAAATTAGCTATATAGACCAAAAACTACTGGAGGTGAATATGCTGGGTTATGACTGGTTCTTAAAAATGACCATGAAGGCTAAAATTATCTATATAGACCAAACATTACTGGAGGTGAATATGCTGGGTTATGACTGGGTCTTAAAAATGGTCATGAAAGGCAAAATTAGCTATATAGACCAAAAATTACTGGAGGTGAATATGCTGGGTTATGACTGGGTCTTAAAAAGGGTCATGAAAGGCAAAATTAGCTATATAGACCAAAAATTACTGGAGGTGAATATGCTGGGTTATGACTGGGTCTTAAAAATGGCCATGAAAGGCAAAATTAGCTATATAGACCAAAAATTACTGGAGGTGAATATGATGGTTTATGACTGAGTCTTAAAAATGGTCATGAAAGGAAAAATTATCTATATAGACCAAAAATTACTGGAGGTGAATATGATGGGTTATGACTGGGTCTTAAAAAATGGCCATGAAGGCTAAAATTAGCTATATAGACCAAAAATTACTGGAGGTGAATATGCTGGTTTATGACTGGGTCTTAAAAATGATCATCAAGGCTAAAATTAGCTATATAGACCAAACATTACTGGAGGAGAATATGCTGGTTTATGACTGGGTCTTAAAAATGGTCATGAAAGGCAAAATTAGCTATATAGACCAAAAATTACTGGAGGTGAATATGCTGGTTTATGACTGGGTCTTAAAAATGATCATCAAGGCTAAAATTAGCTATATAGACCAAAAATTACTGGAGGTGAATATGATGGTTTATGACTGGGTCTTAAAAATGATCATCAAGGCTAAAATTAGCTATATAGACCAAAAATTACTGGAGGTGAATATGATGGGTTATGACTGGGTCTTAAAAATGGTCATGAAAGGCAAAATTAGCTATATAGACCAGAAATTACTGGAGGTGAATATTCTGGGTTGTGACCTGGTCTTAAAAATGGTCATGAAAGGCAAAATTAGCTATATAGACCAAAAATTACTGGAGGTGAATATGATGGGTTATGACTGGGTCTTAAAAATGGTCATGAAAGGGAAAATTAGCTATATAGACCAAAAATTACTGGAGGTGAATATGATGGTTTATGACTGAGTCTTAAAAATGATCATCAAGGCTAAAATTAGCTATATAGACCAAAAATTACTGGAGGTGAATATGC
Organism: Siphateles boraxobius; assembly: GCF_051911475.1. NCBI lineage: Eukaryota > Metazoa > Chordata > Actinopteri > Cypriniformes > Leuciscidae > Siphateles > Siphateles boraxobius. Next base: position 1,883,198 of record NW_027509203.1, read on the forward strand.
TGGTTTATGACTGGGTCTTAAAAATGATCATCAAGGCTAAAATTAGCTATATAGACCAAAAATTACTGGAGGTGAATATGATGGTTTATGACTGGGTCTTAAAAATGATCATCAAGGCTAAAATTAGCTATATAGACCAAAAATTACTGGAGGTGAATATGATGGGTTATGACTGGGTCTTAAAAATGGTCATGAAAGGCAAAATTAGCTATATAGACCAGAAAGTACTGGAGGTGAATATTCTGGGTTGTGACCTGGTCTTAAAAATGGTCATGAAAGGCAAAATTAGCTATATAGACCAAAAATTACTGGAGGTGAATATGATGGGTTATGACTGGGTCTTAAAAATGGTCATGAAAGGGAAAATTAGCTATATAGACCAAAAATTACTGGAGGTGAATATGATGGGTTGTGACTGGGTCTTAAAAATGGTCATGAAAGTCAAAATTAGCTATATAGACCAAAAATTACAGGAGGTGAATATGATGGGTTATGACTGGGTCTTAGAAATGGTCATGAAAGGCAAAATTAGCTATATAGACCAAAAATTACAGGAGGTGAATATGATGGGTTATGACCAGTGTTGGGAGTAACCCGTTACAAAAGTAATGCATTACAGTAACATATTACTTTTTGCTGTAACGCAGTAGTGTAAGGCATTACTAATCAGTTTTCAGTAATATTTTACTCGGTACATGTTCAGTAAGGCTTGCGTTACAACAGACTTTTAGTTTTAATTGTAAAACAAACAAAAAACAAAACAAAAATAACAGGAAGACCGCGAGACATTAACGAATGAAAAATGCAAGTAGGCTAAATTACCTGTTTGTGGTCAGTCAATAGCCGCGTGTGGTGTCCAAGTCTGTAAATAAAGACTAAATGGCAGCGTCTGATATATTTGTATAGCGATTTATTTTTTACAGGAGTGCCGTGAGGTATAATTTCGGCCTCTGTGCTCACGCTGGCCAGTGGAAAAGCAGCTAATGGTGAAGATGGCATGAAGAAGACTATACATTCGCGAGATGGACGTATGAGCATTAGGCTATTCGTTCTAATTTCTTTCTAAACAGTTAGACTATGTTTATGTGGTATTTTTCATGTTTTCATCACGCAATCGTGTTTTTGATGCGGTGGTGACGCGTTCATGTAAGGGCGGCGGCGCTGCCGATAAAGCACCTAAAAGCTGTCACAAAGGACCGGCAAAAGCAATGATTATGAATATGTCAAATATAGCAAGGAGACATTTTAATTGTTTATTAATAAGGTCAAGATGAAGTTGACGATGCTGACTCGCGATCTTCGCAGTAGCCTAGTGAATGCACATTTCATTTCACAAGCAGAGAGCAGTCTGTTTTCTTTCGTTTTTAATTGTTCTGTTTAAAAGTAGACATATCAATATAGATATATTTTTTCAGGTCCGTGAATAGGCTACCTTATACGCTGAGTTTCGGTTCATTTATGAGACGCGCTCCAGTTCACGCGCTTAAATCCAGGCAATTGGTTGATGAAACATTGATTAAAATTAAGATACAATTATTACAAAACGAAATTCACTTTAAAGAAAGGCTTTGTGTGTGTAAGTTCTCTGTGAAAGTTTTAAAGCAGTCTTTTAGTGCAGTCCTTCAGAACGGTCGCGTCCGTAACGGAGAACTCTCACTTCTGTAACATTGTTTTTTCCTCATAAATGAGAACACGAAAAATAAAATAAAATGAATATTTTATGTTCTGTGGAGAGCCAACCCTTCTTCATCCGATTTGCGCAGTTTAATTCACAGAATTACAAAAAAACAAAAAAAATCGTTGCCTCCTAAAAGTTAAAGATTTTTTTTTGTCACGCATGACTGTCTATTTCCCTAATATTAAATATAAAACGCATGTGTAGACTGATATTTTTCTAATGTCTGGACTCCTTTCAGGGAGGAGCCTATGGATAAAAACACGTTTCAATATTTTGGTATTCATGCATTGTCTGAGAATTTATATTTCAAGTTTTGACTGCAAATGTCATGTCCATAAAGTTGGAATTCCCAAATTTTAAATAATTTATCCTTAACTAGTTTTGTAGTGTAGGTCTACGTATTTTATAATGTTAACTTCAAATAATACTAATAGTAATTTAAAGATGTGGTAGCATTGGATCTGGACGGTATGGATAACGCTGGGAGTTGGAAGGGGTGTGTTGCCATTCTGCAAGTTCGTGGATCTGAGTGTCGCGATTTCGGTTTCATATCGCATATGGTTACAGCCCTAGTCATTTTAGAATGTTAAGTTCTACTTCAGTATAGTTATTTTGGTGAAAGTAACTCAAAAGTAATACAGGAGTAATGTAACGCATTACAATTCTGAGACAGTAATATTGTAAGGTAATGATTTACTTTTAAATAACAGTAACAAGTAATATATAATGTATTACAGTTTGGAAGTAACTTGCACAACACTGGTTATGACTGGGTCTTGAAAATGGTCATTAAAGGCAAAATTAGCTATATAGACCAAAAATTACTGGAGGTGAATATGCTGGGTTATGACTGGGTGTTAAAAATGGTCATGAAAGGCAAAATTAGCTATATAGACCAAAAATTACTGGAGGTGAATATGCTGGGTTATGACTCAGTCTTAAGAAATGGGCATGAAAGGTGAAATTAGCTATATAGACCAAAAAGTACTGGAGGTGAATATGCTGGGTTATGACTGGGTCTTAAAAATGGTCATGAAAGGCAAAATTAGCTATATAGACCAAAAATTACAGGAGGTGAATATGATGGGTTATGACTGGGTCTTAAAAATGGTCATGAAAGGCGAAATTAGCTATATAGACCAAAAATTACTGGAGGTGAATATGATGGGCTATGACTGGGTCTTAAAAATGGTCATGAAAGGCGAAATTAGCTATATAGACCAAAAAGTACTGGAGGTGAATATGCTGGGTTATGACTGGGTCTTAAAAATGGTCATGAAAGGCAAAATTAGCTATATAGACCAAAAATTACAGGAGGTGAATATGATGGGTTATGACTGGGTCTTAAAAATGGTCATGAAAGGCGAAATTAGCTATATAGACCAAAAATTACTGGAGGTGAATATGATGGGCTATGACTGGGTCTTAAAAATGGTCATGAAAGGCGAAATTAGCTATATAGACCAAAAAGTACTGGAGGTGAATATGCTGGGTTATGACTGGGTCTTAAAAATGGTCATGAAAGGCAAAATTAGCTATATAGACCAAAAATTACTGGAGGTGAATATGATGGGTTATGACTGGGTCTTAAAAATGGTCATGAAAGGTGAAATTAGCTATATAGACCAAAAATTACTGGAGGTGAATATGATGGGTTATGACTGGGTGTTAAAAATGGTCATGAAAGGTGAAATTAGCTATATAGACCAAAAACTACTGGAGGTGAATATGATGGGTTATATATACATGCACACGCTTAAAGGGATAGTTCACCCAAAATTAAAATTATCCCATGATTTACTCACCCTGTAGTCATCCTAGGTGTATATAACATTCTTCTTTCAGACGAATACAATCGGAGTTATATTAAAAAATGTCTTGGCTCTTCCAAGCTTTATAATGGCAGTGAATGGACACCATTTTTTTGAAGTCCATAAAAGTGTATCTATCCATGAGTGTTTGTGTAACTGTGTTTGGGACATGGATTTTAATGATAGACCAACGCTACTTTTGCGTCATCGAAGGGTAACGCCCCTTTTTGGGGGAAAACAAACGGATTCCTCTGAGAACAGAACTCGCTCTAGATCTGCAAACTTTCTTGATAGCAACAATGGCACAAACATACACGCTCTCTTTGCCGGACTATTCTCAGACATCTACCGCCATCTCGTGGAATCACCAAGTAGCCAGCCTATTTTTTTTTCATTAACACACTCACAGTATTACAAACTAGAGGATGAGGCCATGAGGGATGTTCCATTGCGGCGGTTTGTATTTTGGTGAAGAAATTACTTTCTTCATGAAGAAATGAAGATTTTATTTATTTTTATCATCAGACGGATATTTTCTTAATCTTCCGAGAATTCAACACCGGTAAATACACTATTATCTCAGACCATGCCTCTGTTCGTTCAAGATAGCTTGTGAAATGACATATTAAAGATGTTAACCAAACCTAAAGTGATGGGAAAAGCCAGGAAAGATTAGGCTATAATAGTTTTTGCGTTTACTTGCATAACTTTTGTGTTGATATAGGCTATATATTTCCTCCCAGCTCTTTATTTCATTCTCCAAAGTTTCTCAGGGGAAATTTTTCGTAGAAATTTTATGACCGAATAAACCTTTCTCGGGCAATTCAAAAGTTTTGCAAGTGTACGCAGAATAGAGATATAATTTGTTAGATTATATAGACCAACGCTACATATTTTGCCGTACACTGTAAACCTTTTTACAACTTTCAAAGTCCTAGCACTTTCTAGACACAAGCAGAAACCAGCCAAGTCCACTTTAGTCCTAGCCTGCCACTATTTCAACAGTAAAATCTGTTAACAGCCAAGGTAGCGTGCCTAGTGAGAGCTAATCTCGTAACTTAGCCGCTAGCAGCTTCGTCTTTCTAACTAGTATAGCTAGTCGACAACAAAACTATGTCAATAGTTTAAATCAAGTTAAATATGATCCAAGTGACATGGCCTCATCGTCCAGTTTGTCATACTGTGAGTGTGTTAATGACCAAAAAATAGGCTACTTACTGTGTGATTCCACGAGATAGTGGTAGATGTCTGAATAGTCCATATTTGGTCACTGCGTGGGGTCATTAATCCAGTTTTCGACCATTTCAAAGGGACACCTCTTTAACCCCGTATCCAGTAGCTTCTTTAAATACCGTCCACGCTCCTCGGCCGGCAAAGAGAGTGTGTATGTTTGTGCCATTTTTGCTATCAAGAAACTTCACAGATCTAGAGCGAGTTCTGTTCTCAGAGGAATCCGTTTGTTTTCCCCCAAAAAGGGGCGTTACCCTTCGATGACGCAAAAGTAGCGTTGGTCTATGACTTGTTTCCTGTAATCAGTCTCTCAAAAATGATTTAAAAATTTGGATTTAGATTTATCGAGATGGTCCTCACTGCAGAACATGAAATCCACGGGGAGGAGTCGGATCCAGATCCAACTCCTCCCACCTTACATATACCTAAACCCACCCATCTCCGCCCCCTGATCCCTAAACCCACCCCTGATCCCTAAACCCACCCCTGATCCCTAAACCCACCCCTAATCCTACCCATCTCCACCCCTTGGATCTTGATCCGACTCCTCCCACCTTACATATACCTAAACCCACCCATCTCCGCCCCCTGATCCCTAAACCCACCCCTGATCCCTAAATCCACCCCTAATCCTACCCATCTCCACCCCTTGGATCTTGATCCGACTCCTCCTCATGGATCTCATGTACTGCATTGAGGTGCTACTGGATTTATCGGCCAATATATCGGTTATCAGCTTTCAAATATTAAGAATTATTGGCTATCGTTATCGGCCAAAATGTTCGTATCGGTGCATCCCTGTCATTCATGTTAGTTCATAGTGCATTAACTAATGTTATCAGATGCAACTCGGCGTACGCATAAAAAATGAAGTATACTTTAGGCTAAAGACTGTGACTTGCTGCCATCTACTGGCAGTTTTAGCTTCATATTTAAAATGTTCATTTTCAAATAATTTAATATTGCAATCCTCCGATTTTATTTTCGAGACCGTAATCTCATATTATGATGTAAATGCGTTTGTGTAAATGCATCTAAATGCTGCTTTAGATGCAGTTTCTGTGCCACTTCTGCAGTGTAAGATTTGTTTATACTGTTTTTATTTCATTGGTAACAGCCCAATGTGTCTGAGTTTACACGACATCGATGTGCTAAAACAGAAACGTGTTTTCTTTGCGTTTTACACGTACAGACGTTCACGAGGATCCGTGAAAACGAATAAAAACGCTGTATTCTGCTGCCAGGCCAGTAGATGGCGATGTCACTGTGTAAAGAAACACGAACAATTAACACATGATGTCACCGTTTTCACAAATTCCTTTTTTGTGTGTAGTTTACACAGAGATGATAATAGTATCATTGTCAAATACTTGCTTGCACATAGAAATCAGCCACAAAACGCCATTGTCGCATAAAAAGTTTTCCGTTTTTAAATTGTATAGTGTAAACGGCACCCCAATATTTCAATTTAATTTGATTAGATGTCAGAATTTGACACAAAAGAACAGAGATGGGGGACTCAAGTCACATGACTTGACTCGAGTCGCAAATTTAAGGACTTGAGACTTGCTTGACTAAATTAAGAAAATTACTCGACTTGACTTTGACTTGAGATCCAATGACTTGAGACTTGACTTGACTTGAACTGTATGACTCGAGAATGACTTGATATACATTTATCATCGCAACATCAATTGATGAACAAAATGAAAGCAACGGAACCATTGACGCCAGTCATCAGATTCTGCGCGATCGTGTGACACTGCACAAGCCCAGAAAAAACATACATCGCGGTGAGCGCGCTAAATACAAAAACATCTCCCAGCATCATTTCTTTTCGGATATAAACACTAGAAATTGACTATATTCATACAAGAAGATTTGCTGTACGCATAATAACTGGCAAGGGATATCGGACACGACCATCACAACCTCGAACAGTCGAACTTCATTCACCACGTCTAAAAGTAAACTATGGCTTGTTTAACCTGTTTGTTATAGTTAATTTGACTATCTTTAAATCTAGAGAGAATATTGGTCGAAACAGCATACCTCTTTATACACAATTATGTTTTCAAATGTAGCTTAATGCTGTCAATATTCAAATGATAATTAATGATGTCATATGTTTTGTATAACATTTGCCACATTTCTTTTTAAATCATGCTTTAAAGCCAAATACGTCGTTCTTTCCCATGACAAAAAACAACATAGAAAACTGATAATGTTTTGTCGTGTTTTATGTTTCTCTTAAAGCAGGGTTAGATGTTATCAGGGGTTACATCTATTAGATGTTATCAAAATGCCAGCAGAATTAATATTGCACCCAAAATTCAAAATTTGGTGGAAAAAAGTGCACTAGTATGAGTTATTTTCATAATTATAACATATGATATTAAAAAAATATTTCCAGAATATTGACGCGATTGCAAATGTGATAATGATTTTATAAAACAGTTCAGTAAGAGTGAATATTGTGATGTGACATTTAGACATAACCTAATATTCCAAATATTTATGTTTTTGCTCGATTTCTCCAATGACAATAGTTCCAAACAAGCCAGAGAAAGAGTTATGCGTATTTGTGATTCAGTGACCGAGTTGCTCAGTTCCAGAACGAATCTGCCGTTTTGAACATAAGTTAAACGAATGCTTCTATGACTCGTACATTAATACGGTAATTTGGCGCCACCTATTGGCGGTTTTAACTTCATAATTAAACATATATAACTTGTATTAAGGGGATGCCAGTTTGAAGAATGCCTTTGGTCGCATAGGAATTATACTTGAATTGTGAATTGTTTAATACCATTTAATGGTCTTCTGCAATGTTTGAGCCATATTTATTTTTTCATGCTTTAATGTTGGCCTAATTTCAGTTACATTTAGATTTTTATTGTAGTAACCACTCAGCTATATGTGGAAATGCATATATAAAAAAATGTTTCAAATAAAACCATAGTCCACAACTTCTGTAGTTTTAACTTATTTTAATATATAAATTCAGTGAAATCGTCAAACGTGTGTATGACTTGCCAGTGACTTGTGACCCAAGCTACGACTTGACTTGACTTGCTTGACATAAGGCAGTGACTTGACTTGACTTGACTTGCTTGACATAAGGCAGTGACTTGACTTGACTTGCCTTTATAAAAAAATTACTTGGACTTGCTTGAGACTAGAAGGTTAAGACTTGAGACTTGCTTGTGACTTGCACATGTGTGACTTACTCCCACCTCTGCAAAAGATTATGCATACACAGCGCTGGGTAGGAACTGATTTTCTAATCCGGATTAAGTAATCAGATTCCAAAAATTAAAAACTTATGTTAAATTACACTTTAAAATACTTAATCCGGTCGACACGTGGAGTCGCTGATTTCAGTCGCACCTGTGGTTTGTCGGATCTGTTTTAAATGATTACCTCAAACTGTATGTGTGTATGCAAGTTCAAGGGACTTTATATAAATTAAATAAATACACCTCTACTGTCACATGCCAGTGATTATCCCTGAAGTTCCTGTGTTTAACGCACTTCATGTTGTTGATGATACAATTTCTATCTCTTTGTATTATTATATCATTATATTGCAAGATTATCCCATCTAAAATCAATGTGATGAACGAGTTAGATCAAAAGTAATCTAAAATTAATCAGATTACATTACCCTAAATGTGTAATCGATTAGATTACATTCTTGTCATGTAATTTGTACTCAGTAATGGACTAAAATGTGTACGTACTCTCCCCTGCACTGGTTATACATTTAAATAAGCTTAGAGAAAAAAAAAAGACTCGTTTTTAACCTCAAAAACTAGAAATGCACCGAAATATGAAAATTAACCGATAACCGATAAAAGCCAATACAGCTAAATTCAAAGTTTTGTATAATTTGAGTACCTGATTACAGATCAATGTCCCAAACACACAATTATGATGTTCTCATTATAATTTTAGGTAGCCGATATGACACGCTTGCGCTGCACATGTTGACCTGAACTGTATTTTCTTTTTTGAAGTGAGTTAATCATATTTCAAGCAATTAAAAACCATCATGATGAACAGTGCACATCTGAAGCGTCTCAGCCGAAGGAAATAATACATTATTTATCAGCTTTAATATATCGGACAATTTTTCTTATCAGGCCGATAATGAGAACATTAAAAATGAACCGATATCAGCCGATTCCGATTGGCCGACATATTGTGCATCTCAAGCAAAAACGTGTTGTGTGTGTGTGTGTGTGTGTGTGTGTGTGTGTGTGTGTGTGTGTGTGTGTGTGTGTGTGTGTGTGTGTGTGTGTGTGTGTGTGTGTGTGTGTGTGTGTGTGTGTGTGTGTGTGTGTGTGTGTGTGTGTGAGCCGTTCCTAACGCACTTATTTTCCATTCATGTGTTCTTGTGTTTGGACTCTAAAATGTACACACTGCATCTTTAAATGTAATTTGTATTCAATAATGGACTACAATTTATAAGTATTCTCCCTTGCACTGGTTATACATTTAATAATATATGATCCTGGACCACAAAACCAGTCACATGGATCAATTTTTTGAAATTCAGATTTATACATCATAAATAAGCTTTCCCTTGCTGTATGGTTTGTTAGAACATGGTAATATTTTGCCGAGATACAACTATTTGAAGATCTGGAATATGAGGGTGCAAAGAAATCGCAACATTGAGAAAATCGCCGAGATTTACTAAATATCTTCATGGAACATGATATTTACTTAATATCTTAATGAATTTTGGCATAAAAGGAAAAAAAACTATAATTTTGACCCGTACAATGTATTGTTGGCCACTGCCACAGATTTACCCGTGCGACTCGCGACTGGCTTCGTGATCCAGGGTCACATATTTAGAAAAAAATGAGACTTAACTGCAAAAACGCAGTAATTTTCCCTGCATGTGTTGTGTGTCCTCTAGGCATCGGCCTGAAGTACGTGGCTCTGGGAGACGTGGTGATCCTCATCACCTTCGGGCCTCTAGCGGTGATGTTCGCTCACGCGGTGCAGGTGGGATACCTGTCAGTGCTGCCGCTAGTGTACGCCGTGCCGCTAGCGCTCAACACCGAAGCCATCCTGCACAGCAACAACACCCGAGACATGGACTCGGACAAGCAGGCGGGAATCGTCACGCTAGCCATCCTAGTGGGCCCAACGCTGTCCTACATCATCTACAACCTGCTTCTGTTCGTGCCCTACCTGCTGTTCTGCATCCTAGCCACGCGCTACAGCATTAGCATGGCTCTCCCGCTGCTAACGCTGCCCATGGCCTTCCCGCTGGAGAGGCAGTTCCGCCGCCGCTGTTACGCGAAGATCCCGCAGAAAACCGCCAAGCTCAACCTGCTCATGGGACTCTTCTACGTGTTCGGGATTATCCTGGCGCCGCAGGGGAGCTTGCCGTTATTGTGAACCGGCTACAACTCTTGTCCTGATTGTTTTAAACAACTCTAGGTACTTTTGTATTCATAGCGATGCTAATCCAGAGTTCAAAGACTTTAATTTATTGTTGTTTATTTATGTTTTCAGAGATGGCAAGTGCTCTCAGTGCATAGACTGTCCAGGACATCAGTATTGTAAACAGAGACCAGTCTGTAAATTAATATATATATATATAAAAGTGCAGGGCAATGATTAATCACATCCAAAATAAAAGTTTGTTTACATAATGTGTGTGTACTGTGTATAATTTTGTATATATAAATACACACACATGCATGTATATATTTAAGAAAATTTGGTATTAATATATAAAATATTTATATTATATATATTATATACATGCAAATATTTCTTAAATATATACGTGCATGTGTGTGTATTTATAAATACTAAATAATTATACACAGTACACACACATATGTAAACACAAACTTTTATTTTGGATTCGATTAATCATTGCCCTGCACTTTTATATATATAAAATGGTTTACTAGTTCATTATACGTTTCAGATATATTAAGTACCTTTCACATTTTTTCATGTTTTTGTGAACATGACTATAAATCATTTTTCTAATAATGTTTTTGATTTTCATTATATAAAACCAGCCGAGTCTCAAGTACCCGCTCTTCAATGGTGGTCAATAATTGATATTTTAACAAGGGAACCTTTGCTTTAAAGTCTCCCTGTGGTGAAAATCCAGCTTTTAATGTTGCTTGTCTATGTGGAGTTTTTAATATGAATTTACACATGGTTTGTCTTAAAGCATAAGTCGACAGCATCGCTGAGTATTTTCTCCTTAAAACTGCAGTGAACCAAAGACAGTCTCAAAAACACGGTTTGATATCGCTGGTGTTTCTGACGTCACAAACTACCTTGTAACCAATCAGATCAACGTGTGATCGTCAATGGGTGGATCTCTGAGTGAGTGAGTGGAGGCGGGGCTCATTTGCATATTCATAGAACCGCGAATACTAAATGAGGCAAGGGTGTCGAGTTACATTCAAGATATTTTAAGACATGAAGGCATTTTTTCAAGAAAAAAAACGTTTAAATATGTAATTTTGGTGATTAAAGATGAGTTTTAAGGGATACGGTCATTGACTACAGGGGGGCTTAATATAGTTCTTGGTGTAGTTGTGTATAAAATGCTTCTCAGCTGGATCTTACGTCATAGACAGCGTTAGACATATTTCAATGTCAAATTATTATTATTTTTTTCAAATAAAGGATATACAGAACTAAGCGTTTTGCTTCATTTTGCTGCTGTTTCCTCCAGGACACAAGGAAACAAGTTTAGCTCAGCTTTTCATGGGTTTTCAATATTCACGTCATTATGTGAAGGTGAGCATCTTTTGCTGCTGCAGAATGAATACATGAGACATGTTCTGATTTTGACATGTTGATATTGATGCAGTCATTTTGAAATGCAATCCATTCGCTTGGTTTCCCGATTGCAGCATGTGACCAAGTATTTGTAGACAATACAATTCTGTAATTCTGAGAGGAAATATATTTGTGATCTCTTTATAAATGTGTTTCTTTGCTTGTATATTGTATGTAATGCTATTTCTAGAAAGCTTTCTTTCGTATATTGCTTGTTTTTTTTCTTATTTTGTCCATCTAAACAAAGACATGCCCGTACTTTGATATGTAGCCTACACATCTCCAATACAGTTTAAACAAATATTGAGTTACAAAATAATAACTCACTATGCAGATGAAACTGATCGTTCAAAATGTCCAGTTTTTAAAATGTTTTTTTTTTAATGTAAATTTATTTGTTTATAATTTTGCAGACATTTATTGGAACGTTACTTTAAAAAGTTCTCTGAACAAATTAAGGAGCAACATTCAAAAAAACTTTCTAACGTCCAACTAAAATATTTCAGAAAATTAAACGTTCCCTGAACAATATTTAAACAACGTTTTAAGGACATTGTTAAAGAACGTCATTAAACCAAATAGCCTAACTTTGAGCGAACAATCTACTAACGTTATGAACGTTTGTTGAGAAACCCTTGCCAGAATGTTAGCGTAAGTTCTCAGAACGTCTTTTTGCTCATTACTGAAAATGACTGTAATAAGCGTAATAATGCAATGCACACTGGTCTATAATATATGAAGTGATCATGGGTGTAACATGGAACGACAACAAGATGGCTCACGAGGACCATTATAGTGAGCGCAATCTCAGCTATTCGCGCATGCGCACTGTCATGTTTCAAATCAGGATTTCACTATCAAGTATATATTGATTTAATAATCAAGAATACTAAGGTTCCCCATAGATCTACGCAACCTGCTTCATAAAGACAATCATTTAAAACAAGAACATTAATTTAATGACGCACTATAGCCAAACAATTACGAATCCTACTACGGCGAAGGATTAGCGCATGAATAGTAATCAAGTGTTGCCTGGTAACCTTCCTGTAGCGTCACAACATTAATATTCATGAGCATATCTCTCGCCATAGTACGATTGGTAAATTTGCATAAGGCACGGCAAGCAGCGGCGTGGGCGTGTCCACGAATTATCCCGCACTGCTAGCTTGACTAGCGCGATGTGTTTTCATTTCGATGATTTATAGATGGTTTTTGTTTTTGTTTTCGTGTGGAATTATTGGCGGACACACAACGCGAGGTGACGCGGAAGCTTCGGCCTGATGGATGTTGTCCACTGGCGTTACTGACGCGCGCGTCCATCGCATCGCATCGCAGTAATAACCGCTCGTAAGCCTGTATTAGCACTTTATCGGTGGGCCGGTGAAGCATTAATGTTGTCGACAGGTAAGATGAAACAACGACACGATATCATGATGTGTTTTGTATTCATATAACGGTGTCGCGGACATGCAGATAAAAAAACGGTTTACTGCTTTTGTTTGAATAATCATTAATTTTCATGGTTTGCTTGTAAAGAAAATTCTGAAACATATTGATTATATCTCCCATAATCAGTCAACAAACAATAAATGCTATTAGTAAATGACCAGGTTTTACAAGAGCAATCACTCGATCTTGCTAATAAACACATATTTATATATTTTTTTACATTTGTATACATTTACTGTCATGTTTGGTGTTTAGTGTAATATTTATATTGTGCTTTGTTTATTTGTGCAGCGCACATTGATGGTTCCCTTATGGAAAAGTATCACTATAAAATGTTGGGTTGCTTCATCCCATGTTTGGGTCAAATGTGTATTTTTAAACCCAACCGTTGGTTTATATGTTGAACTGTTATGGGTTTGTCCATATTTGACTCAAACATGGGATGAAGCAACTCAGCATTTTTTAGAGTGGTGTATCATGGCATAGTGATGGTAAACATGATGATTTTACACATTCCACGTGTTTATCGAGAATATATCATTGTAATCACATGTTATCTCAAGCAATACCATGGTTCATGTCCCTTTTATGTGTTTTGCACAAAATGGCACTAGCCTGTGTCCTAAAACTGATGCTTATTTGTGTTTCCTTCATTGGAATGACGAATCATTGTATTTTTGGTTGTGTTTTGTTTGGGAATCGGTTTTAGAAGCACTATGATAATACTACGGTACAGTAATGGCGTCAGATGATGATTACATGGTACTGTAACTGCATGTTTCTGAGATGCATAAAGTACTGAAATAGATTCCTGAGAGTGGGCGAAGAATACCTTGGTATTACATAAGTTCATCATTGGCTTTGATGGTTTTGCAATCTTTCCATTGCACAAAAGATTCTTTAGATTATTAAAATGTTCTGCACACAAAGATAAAATTGGTTCTTTTAAGAACTGATCATCTCTATGGCATCACTGTGACCTTTGAACCTTTGTATTTAAGAGTGCATGTCGAAAACATGTTTGGTTTAGATTTCTGGAAAGCGTTCATTAAAAGGAGCAGTTTTGTTTAAAGGTCAGGACAGGAGGAAGGTTTTTATTGCTCAGCTAACATAGAAGTTGACCAAGCAGAGACATATATTATGTGCCGATGTAAATGCAGATTCAGTCCTTTGCTTAGTGTTTTGTTTCGTTGTAGTTTTAGACCTTTCATTTCTGTCCTGCATCCGTGGATATATATTTCAAAAGCTTGTGTATTTCACCACAGTAGTACAGCTGTGGGTCACCCATGATGATGCAGTGAGAATTCATCATTCTTCAGATCAGCTGTTGAATGAACATTGGTTTTATTATGTGCTCCCCTCATTCTTATCAATGATAGTAATATATGAGAAGTGAACAATGAATATAATTAAGATTGTCTCATTTTTAATAATTGTGTACTTATGTAGCTTATTTGGTTTTCTAGTGGGCTTGCAGAGAGACTCCGCCCGCACGCTCTTCTGATTGGCTGTGATTTCTGATTGATTTGGTTGCGAGTGCATTGTGCTAGCAGAGACTCCGCCCACACGCTCTTCTGATTGGCTGTGATATCTGATTGATTTGGTGGCGAGTGCAGTGTGCTAGCAGAGACTCCGCCCACACGCTCTTCTGATTGGCTGTGATATCTGATCGATTTGGTGGCGAGTGCAGTGTGCTAGCAAAGACTCTGCCCGCACGCTCTTCTGATTGGCTGTGATATCTGATTGATTTGGTGGCGAGTGCAGTGTGCTAGCAGACACTCCGCCCTCACGCTCTTCTGATTGGCTGTGATATCTGATTGATTTGGTTGCGAGTGCATTGTGCTAGCAGAGGCTCCGCCCACACGCTCTTCTGATTGGCTGTGATATCTGATTGATTTGGTTGCGAGTGCATTGTGCTAGCAGAGACTCCGCCCACACGCTCTTCTGATTGGCTGTGATATCTGATTGATTTGGTTGCGAGTGCAGTGTGCTAGCAGAGACTCCGCCCACACGCTCTTCTGATTGGCTGTGATATCTGATTGATTTGGTTGCGAGTGCAGTGTGCTAGCAAAGACTCCGCCCGCACGCTCTTCTGATTGGCTGTGATAACTGATTGATTTGGTTGCGAGTGCAGTGTGCTAGCAGAGACTCCGCCCACACGCTCTTCTGATTGGCTGTGATAACTGATTGATTTGGTTGCGAGTGCAGTGTGCTAGCAAAGACTCCGCCCGCACGCTCTTCTGATTGGCTGTGATATCTGATTGATTTGGTTGCGAGTGCAGTGTGCTAGCAGAGACTCCGCCCACACGCTCTTCTGATTGGCTGTGATATCTGATTGATTTGGTTGCGAGTGCAGTGCGCTAGCAGAGACTCCGCCCACACGCTCTTCTGATTGGCTGTGATTTCTGATTGATTTGGTTGCGAGTGCATTGTGCTAGCAGAGACTCCGCCCACAAGCTCTTCTGATTGGCTGTGATATCTGATTGATTTGGTGGCGAGTGCAGTGTGCTAGCAGACACTCCGCCCTCACGCTCTTCTGATTGGCTGTGATAACTGATTGATTTGGTTGCGAGTGCATTGTGCTAGCAGAGGCTCCGCCCACACGCTCTTCTGATTGGCTGTGATATCTGATTGATTTGGTTGCGAGTGCATTGTGCTAGCAGAGACTCCGCCCACACGCTCTTCTGATTGGCTGTGATATCTGATTGATTTGGTTGCGAGTGCAGTGTGCTAGCAGAGACTCCGCCCACACGCTCTTCTGATTGGCTGTGATATCTGATTGATGTGGTGGTTATTGCAGTGTGCTAGCAGAGACTCCGCCCACACGCTCTTCTGATTGGCTGTGATATCTGATTGATTTGGTGGCTAGTGCAGTGTGCTAGCAGAGCCTCCGCCCACATGCTCTTCTGATTGGCTGTGATATCTGATTGATTTGGTGGCGAGTGCTGTGTGCTAGCAGAGACTCCGCCCACACGCTCTTCTGATTGGCTGTGATATCTGATTGATTTGGTTGCGAGTGCAGTTTGCTAGCAGAGACTCCGCCCACACGCTCTTCTGATTGGCTGTGATATCTGATTGATTTGGTGGCGAGTGCAGTGTGCTAGCAGAGACTCCGCCCACACGCTCTTCTGATTGGCTGTGATATCTGATCGATTTGGTGGCGAGTGCAGTGTGCTAGCAAAGACTCTGCCCGCACGCTCTTCTGATTGGCTGTGATATCTGATTGATTTGGTGGCGAGTGCAGTGTGCTAGCAGACACTCCGCCCTCACGCTCTTCTGATTGGCTGTGATATCTGATTGATTTGGTTGCGAGTGCATTGTGCTAGCAGAGGCTCCGCCCACACGCTCTTCTGATTGGCTGTGATATCTGATTGATTTGGTTGCGAGTGCATTGTGCTAGCAGAGACTCCGCCCACACGCTCTTCTGATTGGCTGTGATATCTGATTGATTTGGTTGCTAGTGCAGTGTGCTAGCAGAGACTCCGCCCACACGCTCTTCTGATTGGCTGTGATATCTGATTGATTTGGTTGCGAGTGCAGTGCGCTAGCAGAGACTCCGCCCACACGCTCTTCTGATTGGCTGTGATTTCTGATTGATTTGGTTGCGAGTGCATTGTGCTAGCAGAGACTCCGCCCACAAGCTCTTCTGATTGGCTGTGATATCTGATTGATTTGGTGGCGAGTGCAGTGTGCTAGCAAAGACTCCGCCCGCACGCTCTTCTGATTGGCTGTGATATCTGATTGATTTGGTGGCGAGTGCAGTGTGCTAGCAGACACTCCGCCCTCACGCTCTTCTGATTGGCTGTGATAACTGATTGATTTGGTTGCGAGTGCATTGTGCTAGCAGAGGCTCCGCCCACACGCTCTTCTGATTGGCTGTGATATCTGATTGATTTGGTTGCGAGTGCATTGTGCTAGCAGAGACTCCGCCCACACGCTCTTCTGATTGGCTGTGATATCTGATTGATTTGGTTGCGAGTGCAGTGTGCTAGCAGAGACTCCGCCCACACGCTCTTCTGATTGGCTGTGATATCTGATTGATGTGGTGGTTATTGCAGTGTGCTAGCAGAGACTCCGCCCACACGCTCTTCTGATTGGCTGTGATATCTGATTGATTTGGTGGCTAGTGCAGTGTGCTAGCAGAGCCTCCGCCCACATGCTCTTCTGATTGGCTGTGATATCTGATTGATTTGGTGGCGAGTGCTGTGTGCTAGCAGAGACTCCGCCCACACGCTCTTCTGATTGGCTGTGATATCTGATTGATTTGGTGGCGAGTGCTGTGTGCTAGCAGAGACTCCGCCCACACGCTCTTCTGATTGGCTGTGATATCTGATTGATTTGGTGGCGAGTGCAGTTTGCTAGCAGAGACTCCGCCCACACACTCTTCTGATTGGCTGTGATATCTGATTGATTTGGTGGCGAGTGCAGTGTGCTAGCAGAGACTCCGCCCACACGCTCTTCTGATTGGCTGTGATATCTGATTGATTTGGTGGCGAGTGCAGTTTGCTAGCAGAGACTCCGCCCACACACTCTTCTGATTGGCTGTGATATCTGATTGATTTGGTGGCGAGTGCTGTGTGCTAGCAGAGACTCCGCCCACACGCTCTTCTGATTGGCTGTGATATCTGATTGATTTGGTGGCGAGTGCTGTGTGCTAGCAGAGACTCCGCCCACACGCTCTTCTGATTGGCTGTGATATCTGATTGATTTGGTGGCGAGTGCAGTTTGCTAGCAGAGACTCCGCCCACACACTCTTCTGATTGGCTGTGATATCTGATTGATTTGGTGGCGAGTGCAGTGTGCTAGCAGAGGCTCCGCCCACACTAGGGGTGGGAATCTCTAGGCACCTCACGATTCGATTACGATTCAGAGGCCTGCGATTCGATTCAAAAGCGATTATCGATTATCTGCATCTTTTGTGTGTGTGTGTGTGTGTGTGTGTGTGTGTGTGTGTGAATATAAATACTTTGCTTTAAAAGTACAAAGTAATGACCCATAAAGAATTAACGTACAATATATTTTATTAACATTGCAAAGAACCAACAGGAAAATAAATGTGTGCTTGAACTAGCAGCATGAGCATACTTGTAGTAAATTAATAATATAACAACAACAGGTGTTCTGACGATTCATGCTACCCATCGAGATGTGCTACTTACTGGTTATGTGCACACTCATTTTTCTTCTGCTTACCACGCCCATAAATCTATGCATCCTTGCTGTGGAGACTTGTAGGAAACTTTGACAGGTCAAAGATGAATATTTGATGATAATTTTTACTTTTCACACCGTTTTAAAAATAAAAACAGTACATTATACTGTACTCTTAACTTCGAATTTTATTATAATTTTATTTCATATAATAATATCATTTTTACTTGCTATATCAAATGTGATAATTGCTAGTTCATTTAAAATATCAAAATATGCCCCCCATACACTTACCCTGATTAAAATGAAATAACAATGTCATAATATTGTGAGATTTATACCATTATGGAAACAATAGAGAATGAATCAACATTATCTGTGATCGATTCGCATTTGGGTGGCATTTTTCGACAAGGCAGCAGAAATCGTCTGAACACCGGTACAGCCCAGAGCCATAGAGAGACACGGCTCTGGTACAGCCGAGTGTTTTTCCTCCTCTGGGTGGAAACGTGTCATATGGCTTCTCATATTTGTCGTGTTGCCGAAATATTTTAGTTTTATTCTACAAAGCTTACAACTAGTGTGGCTCTTGTCCAGCTCCTTTCCCCCTTCAACTTCATAGAAGCCAAAATATTTCCACACGTCAGCTTTTAACGAGGAGGGTGTTTGGATTTCGCGCTCAGCCATCGCGTCTCTGTTATGTGCGCACGCCACAGACAGACGGTCCGGGCACTGCACTTCCGCGCTTCAGAGTTCCGTCTTTTGCGTTCCGTCAATATTACGTCATTATAAATAGGCTACATATCTAAAAAAAAAATTTTTTTTTTTTTGAAAATCGATTTTTGACATTTGTGAATCGATTCAGAATCGTCCACGTCCGCATCGCGATGCATCTAAGAATCGATTTTTTCCCCCACCCCTAGCCCACACACTCTTCTGATTGGCTGTGATATCTGATTGATTTGGGGGCGAGTGCAGTTTGCTAGCAGAGACTCCGCCCACACGCTCTTCTGATTGGCTGTGTTGACATGGTTTAGTCGTAGTGTTAGTGACTGCTTCGACGACGGGGATGGAAACGCACAAAATCATTAGTGATTCTTTCAGTGATTTTAGGGAAGAATTCCCCTAAATGCATATATTTATTAAACAAATATATATTTTTAAATATTTGCAAAAGCGTTGCTAGCCAATTATAGTCGCAAGTTCTGTTGTTGCCATTATAGTTCAGTGATTCTGTGTTTCCCGTGGCTAGTTGTGTGAGTAAACTGTTAAACTAGCTCGACGTGTTGTTGACAGCTCAGTTTCTTGTTGCTGTGACGTGTGGACTTGCGTAGATCGTTCTCTCTATCAAAGGGGAACGAAAATAGTCAAGTTAGCATTCCTCAGATGCCAGTTTTGTTATCTTCCTCTGTATATTTACATTTACATCGACCTGGAACCGAATAATTAGCAGAAGTTACTCCAGTATCTGGAGGATCTCATGAACACACAGTCTGGTTTGAATGACGGATGTGCAACGAAGTTACTAAGGTTTTTGGAAACCGTGATTAGCGAGTTAATTCCTCCAACGATGCGTGTATGCTAGCTCATGTGATGTAAACACAGCCCTAGTTTAGCTAACGCGTTGGAATTTTAAACGAACATTTTAAATGAATTTTAAATGAAACATTTATAAGCATGTTTTGTATTTCATGTGTGATGTGTGTTCTGTTAACGATGTGAACACTTTTTTTTTTTTTTTTTTTTTCTGTAGTTCAGTGAATGTTGTGTGTGTGTGTGTGTGTGTGTGTGACGAGCTGTCACTCAGCATTCCTGCTTATCAACACACACACACACACACAAAAGAAATAGTTCACCCAAAAATAAAACCTGTCCTGTAACTCCACGTCATTCAAACCTCGATGATTAACCTGATAACTTTTCCCCATCACAAATATATAAATATATATTATTAATAATCATGGTAAATGAAGTGCCATTCGAAAGCTGAAACACTTTAAAACCTTTTAGCGGCTCAGTTTTTGTGATATCAACTTCAAATTTGGACACATCTTAGTTACACATATGGCTTTGATTGTCTAGCAATTTTAGATTCCAAATTATTTAGTTAAATATGCATTTTAAATGTTTAGTTCAGTGTTTTTCTTCACCGTATGTTTTTAAAAACTGTATTTATCTGCAATAATCTGATGTGTTCCTCAAGAAGAGCCAGGCTGTGTGTGTATCAGCATTTATGTTTGTTGTTTATTTGTTTATGCTCAACAAGGCGGATAAACTGATAATCATGATTCATTTTGCTCAGAAATTTGAATCACTTTTATTAATCACCATTTTAGAATCATTGCACTTTCACATTTTCTAAAGAACATCAAGAATCCACATGGTTTATTTTATTTCATCATATAAATGATCAGACTCTTTACATTATGAAAGCTGGAGCAACAGAACCAGTGACATTCACTATATTTACTTCAGTAAGTCCACATTATGTTTACTGGTTAAACTGTGTTGTGGCACACTGCTTTTATTTAGCAAGCACAATTGCAAACGACATAGGCGAGATTCATGTTTGGATTTATTACAGTAATATACACTACCGTTCAAAAGTTTGGGGTCAATACCAATTTTTTTTTAAAGTAATTAATACTTTTCTTCAGAAAGGATGCATTAAATTGATCAAAAGTGACAGTAAAGACATTTATAATAATGCAATATATATATTTTTTACTTAAATGCTTTTCTCTTGAACTTTCAAAGAATCCTGAAAAAAATGAATCACGGTTTGCACAAAAATATAAAGCGGCACAACACTGATAATAATCATAAATGTTTCTTGAGCATCAGATCATCATATTATAGTGATTTCTGAAGGATCATGTGACACTGAAGACTGGAGTAATGATGCTGAAAATTCAGCTTTGATCACAGGAATAAATTACACTTTACTATATATTCACATAGAAAACAGCTGATTTACATTAGAATAATATTTCACAGTATTACTGGGTTTGTTTTGTATTTTTAATATAATAAATGCAGCCTTGGTGAGCAGAAGAGACTTCTTTTAAAAACATTAAAAATCTTACCGACACCAGACTTCTGAACGGTACTGTACATAAATAACCAAATATCGCAGGCGATGAGAAGCAGAAATCATAATCACGATTAAAAGATGATTTATCACACAGCCGATGACGTTCTGTAGTAGTCCATCAGATTTATGTTCAGGAGAGATTACTGTTGATGTAGAAGATATTATCGGGTCAGATATATTATTGGGTCAGATATATTATTGGGTCAGATATATTATTGGGTCAGATATATATTATCGGGTCAGATATATTATTGGGTCAGATATATTATTGGGTCAGATATATATTATCGGGTCAGATATATATTATCGGGTCAGAGATATATTATTGGGTCAGATATATTATTGGGTCAGAGATATATTATCGGGTCAGATATATATTATCGGGTCAGATATATATTATCGGGTCAGATATATATTATCGGGTCAGATATATTATTGGGTCAGATATATTATTGGGTCAGATATATATTATTGGGTCAGATATATATTATTGGGTCAGATATATATTATTGGGTCAGATATATTATTGGGTCAGATATATATTATCGGGTCAGATATATATTATCGGGTCAGAGATATATTATTGGGTCAGATATATTATTGGGTCAGAGATATATTATCGGGTCAGAGATATATTATCGGGTCAGATATATATTATCGGGTCAGATATATATTATCGGGTCAGATATATATTATTGGGTCAGATATATTATTGGGTCAGATATATATTATTGGGTCAGATATATTATCGGGTCAGATATATATTATCGGGTCAGATATATTATTGGGTCAGATATATTATCGGATCAGATATATATTATCGGGTCAGATATATTATCGGGTCAGATATATATTATTGGGTCAGATATATTATTGGGTCAGAGATATATTATTGGGTCAGATATATATTATTGGGTCAGATATATTATCGGGTCAGATATATATTATTGGGTCAGATATATATTATTGGGTCAGATATATATTATCGGGTCAGATATATTATCGGGTCAGAGATATATTATTGGGTCAGATATATTATTTGGTCAGATATATATTATCGGGTCAGATATATTATTGGGTCAGAGATATATTATTGGGTCAGATATATATTATTGGGTCAGATATATATTATCGGGTCAGATATATATTATCGGGTCAGAGATATATTATCGGGTCAGAGATATATTATTGGGTCAGATATATTATTGGGTCAGATATATATTATCGGGTCAGATATATATTATTGGGTCAAATATATATTATTGGGTCAGATATATTATTGGGTCAGAGATATATTATTGGGTCAGAGATATATTATTGGGTCAGATATATTATTGGGTCAGATATATATTATCGGGTCAGATATATATTATCGGGTCAGATATATATTATCGGGTCAGAGATATATTATCGGGTCAGAGATATATTATCGGGTCAGAGATATATTATCGGGTCAGATATATTATTGGGTCAGAGATATATTATTGGGTCAGATATATTATTGGGTCAGATATATATTATTGGGTCAGATATATTATTATTGGGTCAGATATATATTATTGGGTCAGATATATATTATTGGGTCAGATATATTATTGGGTCAGAGATATTACCGGGTCGGATATATTATTGGGTCAGAGATATTACCGGGTCAGATATATTACCGTTCAGATATATTATCGGGTCAGATATTGGGTCAGAGATATTATTGGGTCAGATATTATCGGGTCAGATATTATTTGGTCAGATATATTATTGGGTCAAATATTATTAGGTCAGAGATATTATTTGGTCAGAGATATTATTTGGTCAGATATATTATTGGGTCAGATATATTATTTGGTCAGATATTATTAGGTCAGATATATTATCGGGTCAGATATATTATTGGGTCAGATATTATTAGGTCAGAGATATTATTGGGTCAGATATTATTGGGTCAGATATATGATTGGGTCAGATATATGATTTGGTCAGATATTATTAGGTCAGATATATTATTGGGTCAGATATATTATTGGGTCAGATATATTATTGGGTCATATATATCATTGGGTCAGATATATTATTGGGTCAGATATTATAAGGTCAGAGATATTATTAGGTCAGAGATATTATTAGGTCAGAGATATTATTAGGTCAGAGATATTATTAGGTCAGATATATTATTTGGTCAGATATATATTATTGGGTCAGATATATTATTGGGTCAGATATATATTATTGGGTCAGATATATATTATTGGGTCAGATATATTATTATTGGGTCAGATATTATTAGGACAGAGATATTATTTGGTCAGATATTATCGGGTCAGATATATATTATTGGGTCAGATATATATTATTGGGTCAGATATATTATCGGATCAGATATATTATCGGGTCAGATGTATATTATTGGGTCAGATATATATTATTGGGTCAGATATATATTATCGGGTCAGATATATATTATCGGGTCAGATATAATATTGGGTCAGATATATTATCGGGTCAGATATATATTATCGGGTCAGATATATTATCGGGTCAGATATTATCAGGTCAGAGATATTATCGGGTCAGAGATATTATCGGGTCAGATATTATCGGTGTAGAGGCCAAAGTATAATTCATAGTAATGTGAATAAGAATTTATGTTAAACAGGTAAATCATTTCATTTAGAAGTTCATGTAATGGTTAAAAATGTTAAATTATACTTAAAAGGTTAAAAGCATACTATAATTTATGTGCTTGTAGGATTGGTAAAAATAGTGTACTGCCTCTTTAAGAACAGGCCAACTCAGATTACATTATGTTGATTTTCATTACGTGTCGCAGATATTGAGAGCTGTGGAAGCGAACGGTTTTCTTACCTGATAACTTCTAACTTATAGCTATTTCTATTAGGAATTTCTTATTTCATTATCCATTATAATAAGTGTATTAATCAGCTCACTTTTTCTTTTGTAAACCGGAAACCAAGGAATAAAAACCGGAGATTTTCATCTTTTATTTCAACGTTTCTCAAGTGGATTTATTAAACTGTGTTGCTGAGCTTACAATGGAAACTGCAAATGGGACTAGCTGCTTGGAACAATGTTAGATAGTTATTAGTGTAAGCCATTGCACTTCTCAATATTTCAAACCTTTATATTAGTAAGAAAACCTGCTTGACATTGGACAACGAGCCTTTGGAGAGGTTTGCGGAAAGTGGGAACATGAATGAAGGTTCAACGAGTGATCATGCACTGTGCTAGTGGCTGGTGAGTGCTAAGGGGATTGATAACGCCCTCAACGAGCATTGTTGTTGCTGCGTGACTGTTGCAAGTGGAAACTGTTAAAAAAAACGGATCGACTATCAAAGCAATCATGACGGAGACAGGCACAGAAGACACGGTAAGCCTAACCGAAGAAAAACGAGTGGTTAAACCGACACTTAAAGCATTGGAATATAGTCTGCAAACAAAAATAAGTTCCAGAAGAGCTATACTAGGAAAACTTACTGTGAAAAAGAACGAATTGCATGCTTTAATGGATGATGATGCAAATGTGGAAATCATTGCAAACGAATTGTTGGCCAAGTATGAAACACTAATAAAGGAATTCAGAAAAATAAATGCTGACGTTAAAGACTTATTCTGCCAGATTGAATGCGTAGAGAATTTGAACACAGATCAAAGTGATTGGTTTGAGCCAAGAAATAACGAGCACAGAGAATTTGTGCAAGAAGTGAATGCATGGATACAGAATGCAATACTACGCAGAGAAGAGGCTAACAAGGTTAGTGAGCAGATACATCCTGAAGATAGTGTGTCATTCACAGCCAGTAAGTCTAGAAAATCTAAGTCTGTTTCTGCTACTTCTACAACATCGTCTGCTCGTGCTGAACGCTTAAAGGTTGAATTAGAGAGAGCTGCTTTGTTAGCCAAGTCAGCTACATTGAGAAAAAGACAGACTTTGGAAGAGCAGGAACTACAGCTCAAAGTTGAAAAAGAACAGTTGGAGCTGCAATCAGAGCTCGCTGCAACTGATGCACGATTAGCCGTGTTAAGAAAATATGAAGGTTCAGATGTGTCAAGTAGAACCAAAGGCAGTAAGGTGGAAATATTGATGTCTGCGCCAAGGAAACGTGATGTCAGCCAAAGTAAGAGAAGCGTAGCTAGCTGTGGAACTTTGCATTGCCACACTAGTGAAAGAGGTGCAGATGCTATGCAAGCTTCTGTCACTTCAGTTAATTTGGTTACTGTCATGCAACGGCAAAATGACATCACTGAAAGCTTAATAAAACAGCAAAGGCTATCTACATTGCCATCACCGAACATTCCAGTTTTCAAGGGAGATCCATTAGAATATCGTCTCTTCATGAGAGCCTTTGAGCACCGCATAGAAAGCAAGACTGAAAACAGCAAAGATCGGCTTTACTATCTAGAACAGCATACAAACGGGCAGCCTAATGACTTAGTGCGTAGCTGTTTTCATATGGATCCAGATCAGGGATACCTTGAAGCCAAGAGACTGCTAAAGGAACGCTTTGGTGATAAATATAAGATATCCATGGCATACCTTGATAAGGCTTTAAACTGGCCTGTCATTAAAGCAGATGACACCAAGGCACTTGAAGCATACGCCCTCTTTATGACAAACTGCAATAATGCAATGTCGGATCTGGAGTACTTAGAAGAGATGGAAAATGCCGCTAACATGCGCACGATCATCTCAAAGCTCCCATACAGGCTGAGAGAGAGATTCAGGAGTGTCGCCATAGACATTCAGAAAAAACAAGATCGGCGGACAAAGTTCAAAGACGTAGTGTCATTTGTCAACACACAGGCTGAAATGGCAGCACACCCTGTGTTTGGTGAAATCTCAGGACAAACAAAGCGCCAGACTGAAAGGTCAAGTGGAAAGAAAAACATCACAACGCTAGCCACTGAAGTAAAAGAACAGAAAGTTGAGAAAGATTTTGCTGGTGCTGGAAACAAGAAAGCTCATGAGAAGGGAACAAGCATGGACAAAGCCTTCAAGAAACCTTGTATCTTCTGTCAGGGAGATCATACCATGGAACAGTGCAAGAAACTCCAAAGAAAGCTGCACAAAGAAAAGCTTGAATTCCTTAAGAGCAAAGGACTTTGTTTCAGTTGTTTTATAGGAGGACACATGAGTAATGCCTGTGAAGAGAAGAAGAGCTGTCAGATATGTTCAGCGACACACCCTACGCTCTTACACATAAAGCAGAAATTTAAAGACTTATCAAAGGAAGAGGCTTCACATGAAGAGCAGAAAGAGGGGTTTCCAAAGGAAGAGCAAACCGTTGTCAGTGGATTTGTGGATGCAGGGGAAGCATGCTCTCAGACAGGGGTCGGGGGTACAGGTAGTGTCCTCGCCATTGTTCCTGTGAGAGTAAAGGCAAAGAAAGGCAACAAGGTACTGACTTGTTATGCATTCATGGATCCAGGAAGTAACGCTTCCTTCTGCACTAACAAGCTGGCAAACGACCTTCATCTGCAAGGAAAAAATGTGAACATCCTACTCACTACTATGGGAGATCAAAAGACAGTCTCATGCAAAGCTGTATCAGACCTAGAAGTGAGTAGCCTAGAAGGTGATGACTTTATCGAGCTTACAGGTGTTTTCGCACAAAAGGTTATCCCCGCAAGTAAAGAGAACATTCCAACACAAGAAGATGTGGATAGGTGGCCACATCTACGAAGTGTACGAATTCCATCGATCAACGCGGATATCGGTCTTCTGATTGGGACCGATGTGGCAAAGGCTTTGGAGCCAGAAGAGGTAATCCACAGTGTCAAGGATGGACCGTATGCAGTACGCACAGCTTTGGGATGGACAGTAAACGGACCGTTGCGTGAGAACAGCAGAAGCTGGACAAAGAATGGATACCCGCAGGTCCAGATGAATCGGATCTCAGTGGCTCGACTCGAGGACTTGTGGACTCAGCAATTCAAGTATGATTTTCCTGAGAACGCTCAAGGAGAGCAGTTAGAAATGTCTAAAGAAGACCAACTGTTTATGGACAGAGTCTCTAAATCGGCAAAGCTGGTCAACGGCCACTACTCTGTTGGTCTGCCGTTGAAGAACAAGGATGTGAAAATGCCAAACAACAGAGCAATGATAGAGCAACGAGCGCTCAACATGAAAAAGAAGCTTCAGAAAAATCAGACGTTCAAAGAGGACTATGTCAGCTTCATGAATGAGGTGATAAAGAAGGGCTACGCTGTAAAGGTCCCAGATGAAGAACTAAAAAGGAGTGACGGAAAGGTGTGGTTTATTCCGCATCACGGTGTCTACCACCCTAAGAAGCATAAAATGCGAGTGGTATTCGACTGTGGCGCTTCATATCAAGGAACCACACTCAATGAACAATTACTGCAAGGGCCTGACTTGACTAGCAGTCTGGTTGGTGTCTTGACTAGATTCCGTCAAGAGCGAGTCGCAGTCATGGCGGATGTGGAATCGATGTTCCACCAGGTCAAAGTCCCACCAGAAGATGCTGACCTCCTCAGGTTTTTGTGGTGGCCGGACGGCGACACCTCAAAAGAGCTGCAAGAGTACAGAATGGAGGTACACTTGTTTGGAGCCACCTCCTCACCAAGTTGCGCGAGTTATGCGTTGAGAAGGTGTGCCGAGGACAATAAGAACATGTTTGATGCAGCAGTAGTGGATACAATCTTAAATAATTTTTACGTAGACGATTGTTTGAGATCAGTTGCCACTGAACAAGAAGCAGTCAGACTATTCCAAGACTTGAAGGCCATCTGTCAAACAGGAGGTTTTAGACTGACGAAATGGACAACGAACAATCGAAATGTGTTGTTAAGCATTCCACTTGAGGACCGGGCAACAGAAGTCAAAGATTTCGATCTTGACCAGGATTCACTCGCCATCAAGAGAGCTTTAGGAGTACAGTGGTGTATCCGGTCAGATCAGTTCAAGTTCCATGTACACATAGAGCAGAAGCCTCTCACCAGGAGAGGTATCCTGTCTATTATGAGTTCAGTTTACGACCCACTGGGAATGTTATCGCCAGTCATATTGCCTGCTAGAAACATCTTACAAGAATTGTGTAGACAAAGAACAGGCTGGGATGAAACTGTGCCAGAACACTTCGCACAACAATGGACAGAGTGGACTGAAGAACTTCAACAGCTCACTGACTTTGGAGTGGATCGGTGCTTTAAGCCACCTGAGTTTGGCAAAACAATGCAAGCTCGGCTGCATCACTTTTGTGACGCGTGCGAAACAGGCTACGGTACTGTTACTTACTTAGTCCAGAAGAACAGTAGCAACCAAATACTCTGCTCATTTGTTTTGGGAAAGGCAAGGGTTGCCCCCCTCAAACCACCAACTATCCCGCGGATGGAGCTGACGGCGGCTGCCTTAGCTGTAAAGGTGGATGTCATGCTGAAGAAAGAACTACAGTTGCCACTGTCAGATTCCAGGTTTTGGACGGACAGTACTGCCGTACTTAAGTACTTAGCAAATGAGAACATCAGATTTAAGACATTTGTGGCGAACAAGATTGCCATAATCTTGCAAGCATCAAAGGTGCAGCAATGGAGCTACGTCAACACTCAGTTGAATCCTGCTGATTGTGCCTCTAGGGGACAAAAGGTGAGTGTCTTCATGAAGAATGAAGTTTGGATTGAAGGGCCTGTCTTCCTCAGTAAACCTGAAAGGGAATGGCCAGACAAGCACGATCACCTAGAAGAGCTCGCGCCTGAAGATCCTGAGGTCAAGAAAGGCATACTTGTCAATGCTATAACAGCAGAAGAAAGCACTGATGCAATGCAACAACTAATTCAATACTATTCTTCATGGATACACCTCAAGAAGGCTGTGGCGTGGCTCATACGACTTAAGGGAACCCTGGTAAATCTGTCACGGAAGAGAAAGGAGATGAATGGATTGTACAGTGATCAACAACGGGTGAACAGGGAGATGTTGAGCTACAAAAAGAATCTCAAACAGACTTACCTGACCGTGGACAATCTGCGACAAGCTGAGACAGACATCATCGGCCATTGTCAGCAAAGTTTGTTTCATGAAGAGATATCTGCTCTTCGGAGAAAGGACTCCATCAAGAAGAGTAGTCGAATCTTCAGACTGAATCCACAACTTGAAGAGGGAATCCTTCGTGTTGGAGGGAGGCTCAGTCGAGCATCCATGCCAGCTGAAGCCAAGCACCCGATTATCCTGCCTAAGAACCATCGTGTGGCTGATCTGATTCTCCAGGATTCACATGAGCGACTGGGACACAGTGGACGTAATCATGTCTTGTCTCATGTACGTCAAAAGTACTGGATTATTGATTCTTCCTCGTCAATCAGAAGAATGCTGTCACGGTGTACTATCTGTCGAAGACAACATGGGGCATCAGGCACACAAATGATGGCCAACTTACCAAGAAACAGAGTTGTACCAGATGAACCACCCTTCACCAGAACTGGAGTGGATCTATTTGGGCCATTCCACATTAAACGTGGAAGATCGTCTGTAAAAAGATATGGGGTTATATTTACCTGCCTTGCATGTCGTGCAGTCCACATAGAAATGGCAACATCATTGGAAACAGACTCCTTTATTCAAGCTCTGCGTCGCTTAATTGCAAGAAGAGGTCAGGTGAAGGAGATGAGATCTGATAATGGGACCAACTTTGTTGGAGCTGATCATGAGCTCAGAAAGGCAATAAAGGAGTGGAATACTTCACAAATCGAGAACAGCTTGCTCCAACGTGACATCAGATGGTTATTCAATCCACCATCCGGATCCCACCACGGAGGGGTGTGGGAGAGAATTATCCGCTCCATCAGGAAAATCATGGGTTCTACGCTGAGAGAACAAAACTTGGATGAGGAAGGTCTTCAGACGTTCTTTTGTGAATGTGAAGCCATTCTGAATAGTAGGCCTATTACCATGCCTTCCAATGATATTAATGATTTGGAAGCTCTTACCCCACAGCACTTACTCCTGCTCAAGACTAATCCCAACTTGCCACCAGGACTCTTCGATAAGGATGATACTTATGCGCGTAAAAGATGGAGGCAAGTCCAGTATATGAGCGATCTATTCTGGAAGCGTTGGACCAAGGAATATCTGCCTCAACTCCAGGAGAGGCAGAAATGGAACCATCCATCACGGAACTTCATCCCGGGAGATGTAGTCTTGATTGTCGACGAATCAGCCCCCAGGGGATCATGGCTGATGGGAAGAATCGTTAAGGCTATGGAGGACGAGCATGGAGTGGTCCGCAAGGTTCGAGTCAAGACAAAGACGAATGAACTTGAGAGGCCAATAACTAAACTCTGCTTACTTCAGGAAGCAGTATGAGAAGGACTGTTATTGAGTTTTACTCAAAAGAAAGACATTTAAAGTTGTAATTGCTTCTAGGATAGAAGGCAATTAGGGGCCGGGTATGTAGAGGCCAAAGTATAATTCATAGTAATGTGAATAAGAATTTATGTTAAACAGGTAAATCATTTCATTTAGAAGTTCATGTAATGGTTAAAAATGTTAAATTATACTTAAAAGGTTAAAAGCATACTATAATTTATGTGCTTGTAGGATTGGTAAAAATAGTGTACTGCCTCTTTAAGAACAGGCCAACTCAGATTACATTATGTTGATTTTCATTACGTGTCGCAGATATTGAGAGCTGTGGAAGCGAACGGTTTTCTTACCTGATAACTTCTAACTTATAGCTATTTCTATTAGGAATTTCTTATTTCATTATCCATTATAATAAGTGTATTAATCAGCTCACTTTTTCTTTTGTAAACCGGAAACCAAGGAATAAAAACCGGAGATTTTCATCTTTTATTTCAACGTTTCTCAAGTGGATTTATTAAACTGTGTTGCTGAGCTTACAATGGAAACTGCAAATGGGACTAGCTGCTTGGAACAATGTTAGATAGTTATTAGTGTAAGCCATTGCACTTCTCAATATTTCAAACCTTTATAATCGGGTCAGAGATATTATCGGGTCAGAGATATTATTTGGTCAGATATTATTTGGTCAGATATTATTGGGTCAGATATTATTAGGTCAGAGATATTATTTGGTCAGATATTATTTGGTCAGATATTATTGGGTCAGATATATTATTGGGTCAGATATTATTTGGTCAGATATTATTGGGTCAGATATATTATTGGGTCAGATATATTATTGGGTCAGAGATATTATTAGGTCAGAGATATTATTAGGTCAGAGATATTATTTGGTCAGATATATTATTGGGTCAGATATATTATTGGGTCAGATATATTATTGGGTCAGATATATTATTGGGTCAGATATATTATCGGGTCAGATATATTATTGGGTCAGATATATTATTGGGTCAGATATATTATCGGGTCAGATATATTATTGGGTCAGATATATTATCGGGTCAGATATATTATTGGGTCAGATATATATTATTGGGTCAGATATATATTATCGGGTCAGATATATATTATCGGGTCAGATATATTATCGGGTCAGATTTACTATCGGGTCAGATATATTATTGGGTCAGATATATATTATCGGGTCAGATATATATTA
>NW_027509203.1:1917500-1975000 GCF_051911475.1 Siphateles boraxobius
CACTCTCACACACACACACACACACACACACACACACACACACACACACACACACACACACACACACACACACACACACACACACACACACACACACACACACACAGTTAACAACATACTGCCTATAAAAAAATCTAAATGTGGAGTTTTATATTTTTAACATATGTTAAGCAACCTCAATTATTTTCCTGAATACTATCACGATTGAAAATGTGACATTGATTTCCTACAAAAGTTCAATAAACAGTTAAAGTTAAGTCACTTTCATTTTAGATGCAATATTGGCTGTTTTTGTTCTGTTTCAGCAGCGAAAATAGTTCCAAACAAAAATCACAGCAGAACCACAGCGCATCTCACAGGAACACTCAGCCTGTTTTCATTACTGAATGATTCAGCATTTTGAACGAATCGGTTGAGTCAAAGATTCAATGACTCGTTCATAAACATCTGTCTCATACTTGAATGAATCAGCCGTTTGAAAGAATCGTTTGATTGAATCGCCTGCCGCCACCTACTGGCGGTTTAGTGTTATGTTTAAAAGTAGTATCATTCTTTCCAACTTTTCTTATTTATTTAAATCAATTTCATAACATTATTTTATGCAATTTTAATTTTTGATCAGCCCTACCTAGGGTAGCAGCCCTATAAGTGTCTTATTCTAAATAATTGAATGTATTGATAAAATTATGGAATTTAAAATGAAAGATGCATTTAATAAGATTGGGGGAGGAGATGCCTTTTAAAGGTGCAGATATTACAATATGCCGATTTAAATATCAAAGCTGATTGAACACTGATGAGAATATTGCTTCAGAATAAATAAAAAAAATAAAAATAAAAAAAATCCGGACAAGCAACTTTTTTACTCGGACAAGAGAATGACAGATGTCCGAAGGACAAGCGCATGAAAAGGCTTAATGTCGAGCCCTGATACAGGCTGAATTTATAGGCATAAAATATTGTTTAGTAATTCTGTGAATTACACTGCGCAAACCAAAGTAATACTACCCACCCAGGGGCGTCATGCAAGCCAAAACTCTGGGGGGCACAATCTGAGACATTGCAATTGTTTTCTGACGGGTGATATGGATGATGTTAGGAGGGGTCGGGGGTTCTCCCCCTGAAAATTGTTAAATTCTGGCTGCTAAACATACCATTTCAATGCAGTTTGGGAGGGACAGAAATACCTTCACAGAGCTAGTAACCCTCCTCTATCTGAGGACTAAGTTAAAGTATCTAATTTGTAAGTTTATATAAAAGACAGGTTGATGAAAGAACTGTAAGCTCAAATTCAAAAGCTTTTGAAGTCTACTTCATTAAAGCATGTTTACACACACACTTACTGTACACTTAGGCCTACTACACATGATTATAAAAACAGTACCATTGCAGTTTTTATGTTATGATTTTAAATTGGTATGTGACCTAAGAATGATCTTACATTAAAGGTACATAAAGGTGTTGAGGTCTGACCCTGTGGTGCTCTGAAATTAAGTTATTTTAGTATTAATATGTGATGAAGGACTTTGAAAGAAGTTTGACAGATTTCAGTGCTGAATAAGGTATGTTTATTTGAAAATGGTTAATATTTGACAGAAATGTAAAAAAGTAATCGAATCAAATGTAATATGTAACATTACTTTAGTAAAATCATTGAAATACTGTAGTTACACTGCTCATTATTGTATTATTTTAAATAAGGAACTTGTAAAGAGTAATTTATGAGCTAACAGAAAAAGCTTGTAACTTGTACATTTAACCTACTATGGCTTATTGGCTTTGTGTGGCAGGCGGTAACGTTAGCCAACTAGTTTACGGTTACACTAGGCTAGCTATCGATAACGTTACACTGACACAACTTAAATTAATGCTCTGAATTCGCAGCTAATATCAAATCCATAACTTTTTGATCAAGTTAAAATTTCCAGGTCAACCACAAATAATCCCACTACCTTTTAATATCATCCGATAACTAATTCAATGCCGATTTGTTGCTTTGCCCACTTACCACTTCAAGACCGTCTGTAAAACATTGCCAGCTGAACGTGCGAGACGAGCGAGTTGCTTGAACATACACAGCAAAGATTGCAGAGCGATGCGCGCGTAGCCTCTAGATTTGATATACACAGACACTATATTAGGAAAAAGGGGCGTATATATATAACGAAATATATTTCGTTTTATTGTTGCCTAAAATGTACATGCAGAGCGAGCTGAGTGACGCTTTCACGAATGCGCTGTTCCATTTGGAGAATTACCTCGGGAGTCATTCTGCTGAGAACTTTCCGTACTTGTTATTGAGAAATGCCTAATGTCGGCGCTTGTCTTCTTGTGACAAACATGCCGAGAAGCAAGGACAAGATCTGCTGTATGCCATCCATTGGTGTTTACTTTGTCGCTTTCTTCTTCGCGCGAAAATGACGTTGATCGCTTCTTTCCTGCAAACACCACGCCTATCAAGTAGGGTACTGTTGGCGGTGGAAACGCTAGCTGGATCATGGTTTACTGACCCGACCCGACCCGAACCGTACTGTACCGTACCGTACTGCTCAGTGGAAACGAGCCATTAGAGCGAGAAGAAGACGCCAGGCCTGGGCGATAACTATAGTTCTACAAATCTTGCTTAATATTAAAGGGATAGTTCACCCAAAAATGTAAATTCTGTCAGTATTTACTCTCCCTCATGTTGTTCAACCCCGTAAGATCTTCGTTCATCTTCCAAACACGAATTAAGATATTTTTGATTAAATCTGAGAGCTGGATCACTCCTCCATAGGCTTCTAAGGGATTGACACTTGTTCCCCGAAAAGTTATTAAAGACATCGTTAAAATAGTCCAAGTGACTACAGTGGCTCAATCTTAAATTTATCAAGCGACGAGAATACTTTTTCAACAAAAATAATGACTTTATTCAACCATCTCTTCTCTTCCATGTCATTCTCCTAAGTTGTTGACGTAGTGTAACAGCGCAGCGCTTCTGTGTTGTACGTCACACGCAGGCTCACTATTGGCCGCCGCTGGTCATGTGTGTGATCACAGAAGCGCTGCGCTGTTACACGTAATACGCATATGCATGATGTCATCGTCATCAGAGATTCACCTTTTTGTTGTTTACACAGAGACCATTGTCAAAAACTTGCACTTTGAAACCCATTTTCAAAAGTTTGTAAATGAGTAAAAAAAAATAAAGTTTTAAGTTTTTTGTTGTTGAAAACGGTTGTTGTGTAAACGGCTCCTAAGAATCCATATCAGTGTCATAAAAAAGGAGAATTGTTAACGATGTTGTTAGCGTCCAGCTGACACCTGTTCTAGCTTTTCCACGTTTCGTGTTCGAAATAGACGTTGCCTTTCTGCATTTTTACTTTCCACAACTGCAGCTTTTCTATTAGCGGGTTTGTGTCAGCGTTGGGTTTCGACAGAGATGAGGACCGTTTGAAAAAATCTGATATCTTTTTCATTTTGACATGTTTTTCTGATGCTGAAAGCTGACCCTCTATCACCGTATTTTGGTGCTCAGATGTCTTCCCCACTGAAACTCTTTAGGTGTGTTATAGTGATCTTTATAGTTATCATTCTTGGTGTGAATGGGCCTTAAAGTCCTGTAGTCAATAATTCTGTCCCTTAAAACTCACTTAAAAAAATCCCTTAAAAATTACTTCCTTAAAAAGAATTCTTCATGCTTATTGTAACTCGACACCCTTGCCTCATTTAGTATGCGCGGTTCTATGAATATGCAAATGAGCCCCGCCTCCACTCACTCACTCACTCACTCACTCAGAGATCCACTCGTTGACGATCACACGTTGATCTGATTGGTTATAAGGTAGTTTGTGACGTCAGAAACACCAGCGATTTCAAAGCGTGTTTTTGAGACTGTCTTTGGTTCACTGCCGTTTTAAGGAGAAAATACTCAGCAATGCTGTCGACTTATGAATTTACACATGGTTTGTCTTAAAGCATATTAAAAACACCACATAGACACATAAACAACATTAAACGCTGGATTTACACCACAGGGAGACTTTAAGCCTAACATTATGCTGTGGCTGTAATAGCTTGTCTCTGGCTGACTAACGATGAGGCAGTTTTGTTGTTCTCTGTGTTTCGGAGCGTCTTCATCCTCATCCATCATCGGACGCTACGGCTCGGCTCACGTGGATGTGTGTGTGTTTATATCACGATCACCTAATGTAGATTTATTAGACGTCTAGTTGTGGCAGGTTTGCACACACAAGCATCTGTCCTGCATCAGACGTGTTCCTCACACAAACTTGACTTTTAAGGGCTTTTGCAGTGCAACGGACATGGAAGGAGACAAGTGTGTGTGTGTGTGTGCGCGCGCGTGTGTGTGTGTGCGTGTGTGTGTGTAAGCCTCGGTCGCCTGCTTGGAGTCCTTGCCTGTGCTGTGTGGGATAATCTGTGCTGATCAGGCACTCGCAGGACTAAACACATGGTCCTGTTCGGGGGCTGTGATTGGCTCACCAGGGTCGCTGCAGTGTGGATCGTTGTGTCTGGTCTCGGTCCTGTAGTAGGTGACGGGGCACGTGGGATTGTGTTGTGAGATTTCTGCAGGTCTTCATGGGCTTTTGCTTGTAACACACTCCCAGCACTACGACACACACCTGTGGGCAGGTAAAGAAGCGTCTGTTGGGCAGATTACAGGCCGGGGAGTTTATATGCACTTGGTTGTATGTGACGGTATTTCTTATGTCGTATTACAATGACGTGTGCATGTCTTCCGCTCGCATGAATGTGGAGATTAGGATTAAGATTAGGTTCAGGGTCTGTTACTTGTGATTATGCATAATTTATAGTAATTACTAACGTGTAACAAGAACACTGGTTTAGGCATGTAATTATGCATAATTTACTAGTTAAATTGGAAATTGGTGTAAACCCTTTATGAGTAGATTTTACAAAATAGCTTTTTTATTTTAACTGATGGATCAAGTCCATTTTTTTTATTGTGATGATGATTTTTTAAAGTAAGCATCCCTCATCTAATCTAATTCTAATTACTTTGATGTGAATAAATATTTAAAATGTTTGGTTACACTTTAATTTGTAAAGTGGAAGTGTATCCACGTCACCTTAATATGAAGTGTCACCAAATATTTTAATGGTATTTTGATATTTAAGCATAATAAAATTAGGTAACACTTTATTTTACAGTGTCCTTGTAACATATGTAACATTTACTTACCATGGTAAAAAGAGTAAATTATGCTTAATTACATGCAATAACCCTAAACCAAACCCTAATCCTACCCAAACCCTAAGTACATGTAGTTAATTATTATTACTCAGTACTTAAATATATAATTGACACCTTAAAATAAAGTGTAACCTAAAATTATGTCTGTTGATCAGTACAAATGACTTTACTACAGTAATTAGAAATCGATGAAAAACATAATTGAGAATAATGGGAACCATGAAGAAACTCAAAGTAAAAACGATAAAATAAAGGAACTTGCAATAATGAGAATTTGGGAAAATGTGCTAAATTGTAATTATGATAATGTCATAATGCTAAAATGGCAATGGTCTTAACAATATCTATCTACATATTATAATTTTAAGTACGTTTGGAGTATTAATCATCATCATCTCGTGCTGTAAAAGAATGGTGTCAGAAACTACAGGTATTCTGATACTGACATTGCTGTCATTCTCATTATCAGTCAATATGATGAGTAGATTATTCATAATGGGATGATGATGATGATGATGATGATGATGCTGGGTGTCATGTGATCCGCTGAGAGAAGCTCAACTTTATGAAGCTTTCAGTTTAAACATGAAGGAATAAGCTTCTGATTTTACACTTATGCTGGTTTAGTTTTAGCATCACGGTACTGGGCATTTACACAAACTCACGATTGAGTTCACAAACATTTATTTAGATTTGTTTTGATCGGATATTGATGAATTGTGGCCTGTCAGGTGCAGAACAGGGCAGAGAAAGTGAAGTGTTCAGGCAGTGTCGGCTGTCTTGAGCGGTTATACATATGCAGGATGTGAGTTTATCGTGATTTAGTGCATAAATCATATTAAAGTTTAGTGCATAAAGTTTTGTATTGACAATATTATTAATGTTTTTAAAATAAGTCTCTTTTGCTCACCAAGGCTGTATTTATTTGATTAAAAATACAAAAAAAACAGCAATATTGTTAAATATTATTTCAATTTAAAATAACTGTTTTCTATGTGAATATATAGTAAAGTGTAATTTATTCCTGTGATCAAAGCTGAATTTTCAGCATCATTACTCCAGTCTTCAGTGTCACATGATCCTTCAGAAATCACTATAATATGATGATTTGATGCTCAAGAAACATTTATGATTATTATCACAGTTGAAAACTGTAGTTTTTTTTCAGGATTGTTTGATGAAGAGAAATTTATTTCACTTATTTGAAATAGAATCTTTTGTAACATTAAAAATGTCTTTACTGTCACTTTAGATCAATTTAATGTGTCCTCGATGAATAAAAGTATTAATTTCTTCAATCAAATCATCATATTATAGTGATTTCTGAAGGATCATGTGACACTGAAGACTGGAGTAATGATGCTGAAAATTCAGCTTTGATCACAGGAATAAATTACACTTTACTATATATTCACATAGAAAACAGCTGATTTACATTCTAATATTATTTCACAATTGTACTTTTTTTATTGGTATTTTTAATCAAATAAATGCAGTCTTGGTGAACAGAAGAGACTTCTTTTAAAAACGTTAATAATCTTACCGACCCCAGACTTTTGACTGGCAGTGTGTGTTAAATATCGCAGTTTGGATGCTTTGATTGAGATTATATGTTTACTAAAGTGAATGAAATGAACAGTATACTGTAGTTTGCCTGTGAGACGGAGCCGGTCCTGGTGTGTCGGTGCGTGACCCAAGCCCATTCCTGTACTTCTTAAACTGTTTCCACACAACACGTCTGACTGTATAGGCAGAGTCGTAGGCCAGGCAATTGCCTGGGGCCCCGCATTTTAAGGGGGCCCCCGAGGGCTGAACATTCAAACAATCAGGAATGTTAATATAAAGACGCAGCATCATCTCTGCATTCCCCTTAGTGGAGCCCCTTTCTCGTTAAACTGGTTATGTTTTACCGTCTCGCCTCAGCACCCTTTTTCAAACTGGAGCAGCGCTTACTCGCGGCACGTAGAAAATGCATGATTTGATTTGTTAAACATGAAAAGGACTTATCCGTCTGGTATGGCCCCTCGCTCTAACGTTAACCTAGATAAATGTTCGCTATTATTAGGCGCATATCAAGTGTTTGTGCGGAGTGTGGAGCGCGCAATGTATGACCCGGAGGCGCCGGGGGGATTAGGCTACTTGCATTTTCCTATAAACAGTGGAAAGAACTTAAAATACTCTATCATTTCTGGCCACAAGGAAAAGAACAATGCATCAGTCGCAATTTTGATTTTATGTGTTTAAACTCACAATAACAAGAAAACGTTGCGCTTTCATCGTCTCCGTGAACTGGAGCGTGTCTCAAAAATAAGCAGAAACACAGCTTATACTAGCCTCTCATACATGATAAATATATCTATATAAAGATTGAAATGTCCACTTTTAAACGGAAACATTCTAATGGTGCGTTCACACCAGACGCGAATAGCGCGTCAGGCGCGAGTGATTTCAATGTTAAGTCAATGCAAAGACGCGTTACGCGCGTAAAAAATTCCTGCGGCGCGAATGAGGCGTAGAGCGCGGTGCGGTAGACGCGAAGTTCGTGCGAATTAAGCGGCTGGCGCGTTAAGCGCGTTACGCGCGAATGATTTAGTTAGTGCTATTTGTGCATTCACGCGTTTGACGCGAATTCGCGTCTGCTGCCCGAGTTGAAAAATCTGAACTTCTGCGTCAATTCGCGCCGCGTTAACCAATCAGGAGCCTAGCTGCATGCTGCTGTCATGTGAAGTATCTGAAAGGTTCAATAAATTATTTTGTAATATGACTGGTTCTAATGCACAACAGAGCAAATATTTTATCACATAAAACTTGATTTCAATATATGAGACATATTCATTTTGTATTGAATGCTATTTATTCCATATCTAGATATATGAAATATTATTAATGTAAAGACAACCAACATACTGCATAAGTTCGTGTCTGGACAGTGTTGTTCGAGAGAGAGAGAAAAATCACAGGACAGATTAATCACTTTTGGAGGCTGGCTCCATTTATCATCAAAACAAAAATAAATGACAGATTAGGTGGATGAGGGCGAGGGTGATCCTCGCTCCGATGCGGGACAACAGGTCATCAAGCTGGGCGCGGGACAGGCGGAAGTACCGCTGAAAGCCGCCGTCATCCAGGCGCAGCTCCTGGAGCGAGCCAATGGTGAAACTCGCCACACTGGGTTCGCCTTCGAAGGGTCTGATGGACACAAGTACGGCGACGATTACCCCTACGCCGCCGTTCTGCTCTCCAGAGCAAATACAGAGGGGTGACTCTCCGATGAATGCTCGATCAACATAAAAAAGATGGCCGCCAACGGGTTTCGATTCTGACGCGCGTAAATTTCGCTTCAAACTTTTGTTGACACGCGAATTAACACAAAGTGTTCAAGCGTCAAACTAGACGCGAATTTGACGCGCTATTCGCGTCCGGTGTGAACGCACAGTAATGGAAAGCAAATATCATCTGATAATGTAATCCGTATGAAAGGTGCATTTCTTTCTAAAGGCGCATCCACTTTACAGCGGAGATGTATGGAGATATGTTTGCAGCTGGCACTAATTAAGAAAACTAGTTTATTAATAAACAATTAAAATCTTCATTTTTTTTAAGACATATTTATTATAATTAGCCTGCTTTTGCGGCAAGATTTATGCATGCGGTTGAATATAGGCTTCCTCCATGCACCCAGTATTTAAGCAGAAATTAATATTAACGTGTGATTAGTGACTAAATCTGTTACACATTTGAAGATTTACTGTATCTTGAAGATTGTTGTATTGTATCTTCTGTAATAAAGATGAAGATTGACATTTCGTTAATTAAAAAATAAGCACATAATGTTGTAAAAAATAAACAACTTGTGTTCTGTTAGATGTTCTGTGTCTTGACTACTTTTTGATTTTTTTAGAATAATATCTCTAGAAAAAATGAAGATATATTAACAAAATAAATCTTATATATTATATAGGCGATAAAACATAAAACACACACACATATATATATATATATTAATTGATTAATTTTGCCTGGGGCCCCCACTCAGTGTTGGTTCTTCTCTGTGTGTATGAGATGCTTCCACTTATTTAAGGTTTGATCTTCTGAATCTGCTGGGGTTGAATACTCGCATGTTTTCAGCACGAGTGTGTGCTGGTCGTGTGTGTTCAGCTGATCCCCATCGAGAGTTCAGCCGAACACACTGAAGTGCAGAGATAATGATGATGCCAAGCTGAGAGCTTTTGTTTTTTTCTGCTTTAAATGTCTGTACTTACATTGTTGCTCAAGGCTTTTTGGTATGAAACCACGTTTCTGCCATGAAATAAAAATAAATAAGATTATTGCGATTATTTTTCTCATAACTGTGAGATATAGATCCAGACAAATGATCAGATCATATCAGTAATTTGAAGAGTGTAATTTCTCTCTCTCTTTCTCTCTCTCTCACACACACACCGTGTGCGGGCCGTGTGCGGGCCGCATGTGTGCCGGCGGGAGCAGGGTTTGTGCTCGCTCAGGAGACGCAGTGAAGACGAGACTTGGTGTTGGGTTGTTGGGGGGGCGGTTGGACACTCGGGTGTTGTGTGTGTGCATTCTCAGGTGGACGTCACACACACACCCCCTCGCCCAGTCTCCCCGCGAGGCTATCAGGAAATAATGATGCAGTTTAGACAAGAAATTAAACTTATTTGAACCTTACAATAAACGTCAATCTTTAAAACAGTTTATTTAGACTTGCATGATACTATGTGTGTCATTTTTCATTATAATTGTGCAACATGATCTGACGCGGCGATCGCCTGTGATCACAGTCAGTCATGATCTTCATCAAGAGCTGACGCCGCTTTGCAGAGGAATAATCGGCATCGGAAATTTTTTATGTTTTAAATGTTTAATGTTTTTATTGTTTCAGCATGTTTATCAATCTCTCATTTCTGTCAATATAGTCATTGCACACTACACCTTAAACCCAGGTGATCGAGGATGTGACTTGTTTAACATGATCAACCCAGTTGTTGTTGTATGATCAACTCTGGAAGTATTCCTTCGTTCAAAAAACTTAATTTGATCTAAGACTGGAGATTTAGAGAAGTAAAGGAGAAGTAAAGTGAGTGAGTGAAAGCATTGGTACATTGTTTAATTGCTATCATCTTTACTCTTAATCTAGTGTCGTGCCAGAGACCTAATTTAAATATTATGCAGGAAACAGAAATCCGATTGGTTATCCAGATACAGAGGCTACTTAATGTGAACAAATGTAAACGCGCCATGTCCTGATTGGCTAATGATCCGATCCGCTTGTGTTTAAAAAGACAAAGTCGTCTTTTAATTCCCTACAATAATGGTGGGATTATGGCAAGGTGCAAATAAACACACTCGAAATGTCATGAAAGATTTAACCCACTCATTAGAAGTTCTAGAAAAACAAATAATGGATTTACAGAAATTGACTCAAACCTCAAGTGGTAATATTTATTTAGAAACCTTTTTAAGAAAACAAGACTTGATAGATTATAAAGCACAAGCACTGGTCTGTGCGGAATCTTTGAATATTGATCAGATGCTCCTTTCAAATACTTTTTTTGGCCTTGAAAGAAAAAGTGGGCAAAAGCGCATAATTCACGCCTTACGTTCTGAGGATGGAAATCTATGATCTAATCCTAGAGAGGATCGTGAGAAGCAATGCTTTTTTCCACTTCCTGTATAGGAGTGAGTGTATGCTAGATAGTGGAGAAAGTTTTTTTGGAACATTTACCCAAGATCTCAGAGGAATCCAACAACGAGCTGGAGACTTCCCTAACTTTAGGAGAACTCCATGGAGTCAGGGAAACTCCTGGTATAGATGTGATTCCGGTTGAGTTTCTGAAAGCTTTTTGGACTGAGATTGGAGTCGATCTGCTCGAGGTGTTCGATGACGGCTTGCTGAAGAGTGGGCTGAGCTGCGAAGAGCAGTGGTTACTCTTCTGCCGAAAAAAGGAGATCCCACTGAGATTAAAAACTGGAGGCCAGTCTCACTCTTATGCAGTGACTATAAGCTACTCTCAAAAACATTGGCGAATAGATTGGCTAAAGTAATGGGACAGGGGATCCATGCTGATCAGTCTTATTGTGTGCCTAGAAGGTCCATTTTTGACTATTTCGTTGATCAGGGACATTATACAGGTTTCTAGATTATTTAATATCAATTGCGGTTTGTTGTCACTAGATCAAGAAAAAGCATTCGATCGAGTTGAACATTCATATTTATGGAATACCCTGGAAGTCTTTGGTTTCATTGAAAGTTTTTTTAGGTA
This sequence comes from Siphateles boraxobius, assembly GCF_051911475.1. NCBI lineage: Eukaryota > Metazoa > Chordata > Actinopteri > Cypriniformes > Leuciscidae > Siphateles > Siphateles boraxobius. The sequence goes on from NW_027509203.1 coordinate 1,928,997, forward strand.
TGGTAAAAAAAATCTTTATAGTGACATTAAAAGTGTAGCTAATTAAGATTAATGGTTTTTTATGCGCTCCATTCAAGGTTACTAGAGGAATCAGACAAGGATGTTTGTTGTCAGGAATGTTGTACTCTCTCGCAATTGAACCGCTACTCCAACAAATTAGGAAGAGTTTGGATGGGCTTAGAATATCACATTGTGATTTTATTTTTTGTTTATCAGCATATGCTGACGATCTTATAATTTTAATCAATAGACAAAGAGACACGTTTCATCAAAATTATTAGAAGATTTTGAAAAATGCTCCTCAGAAAAGGTAAATTTTTATTAGGAGCTTGGAATAACGGAAAACCGACTCTTCCCGAAGGTTTATGTTGGAATAAATGGGGTGTAAGATATCAGTATGTTTCTGGTAGATGATAATGTTGTACAAAACAATTTGGATGAATGTTACAAAAAGTCAGAGGTCGCGACCCCCATCCCCCCGCAAAGGTAAAATAATTCCACACCTTGTTTCATTGCATCTATCTGAATGAATCTGCGTTTTTGAACATGTTAGTTGATTGAATGTTTAAAGACTCCAGACTAACTTCACCAGTGCATAATTTGGTCGCACCTTTTTCTTCATCATTAATTGTCTTAATCTGCGTACACTAGTTATGCACTGATGTAAAACACTCAGGTGTGTCTGTATGCTGGCTCGTCCTTTCCACCAGAAAAAAAGATACAAAAGCTGTCACTGGGGCAGTCCCTTTTTTAAAAGCTACATTTTTGTTCCTACCAATATTTACATTATTATTATACCAATATTAATACCGTTTAGGCAATAAAGTGTAAAGGTACCGCCGGAGTGACAGCTTTTGTACCCGTTTTCCTGAGAGTGCAGCATTGTGGTCCTCCTTACTTGGTTTTTTAAAGTAATTTGCTATAGACCTCTTCATTTTTAGATGACTTAATTCCTAAATTTCCTGAATTTCTAATTTGCGCGCTTTATCATCAGTGTGTGTGTGTGTGTGTGTGTGTGCGTGACTGATAATGTGGACTTTAAGCTGCAGCTGCTGATAAAAGGATGTTCTGTTGCGCACACGCACATGTAACTTCTTCTTGCCGTTGTCTGTAACGTCTCCTACTGGAGATCAGCTGATTGGCCAGATTGGATGAGTGAGTCCTGGCCTGTCCTTGAGCTTCACGTGTTCACACTCAAAGCGTTTGAACAGCGTCACAGCAGCGGCTCCAAAGTACAAGTCAGCATAACTTTCAACATTTGTTTTTATAAATTTGTTAACAAACACAAGCAAGAAAATGTTCCGATCATGTTGTTTCAGCCCTACAGCTAAGGCATTTAAGTGGCACTGAAATCTGCGTTCTGGTTGGGTCAATGGGTTTCTTTAGCCAACACTATAGTGGTCATTGGGTTTCTTTACTCAACACTATAGTGGTCATTGGGTTTCTTTAGCCAACACTATAGCGGTCATTGGGTTTCTTTACTCAACACTATAGCGGTCATTGGGTTTCTTTAGCCAACACTATAGTGGTCATTGGGTTTCTTTACTCAACACTATAGCGGTCATTGGGTTTCTTTACTCAACACTATAGCGGTCATTGGGTTTCTTTACTCAACACTATAGCGGTCATTGGGTTTCTTTAGCCAGCACTATAGCGGTCATTGGGTTTCTTTAGCCAACACTATAGCGGTCATTGGGTTTCTTTACTCAACACTATAGCGGTCATTGGGTTTCTTTAGCCAACACTATAGCGGTCATTGGGTTTCTTTAGCCAACACTATAGCAGTCATTGGGTTTCTTTACTCAACACTATAGCGGTCATTGGGTTTCTTTACTCAACACTATAGCGGTCATTGGGTTTCTTTAGCCAACACTATAGCGGTCATTGGGTTTCTTTAGCCAGCACTATAGCGGTCATTGGGTTTCTTTAGCCAACACTATAGCGGTCATTGGGTTTCTTTAGCCAACACTATAGCGGTCATTGGGTTTCTTTAGTCAACACTATAGCGGTCATTGGGTTTCTTTAGTCAACACTATAGCGGTCATTGGGTTTCTTTACTCAACACTATAGCGGTCATTGGGTTTCTTTAGCCAACACTATAGCGGTCATTGGGTTTCTTTACTCAACACTATAGCGGTCATTGGGTTTCTTTAGTCAACACTATAGTGGTCATTGGGTTTCTTTACTCAACACTATAGCGGTCATTGGGTTTCTTTACTCAACACTATAGCGGTCATTGGGTTTCTTTACTCAACACTAGTGGTCATTGGGTTTTTTTACTCAACACTATAGCGGTCATTGGGTTTCTTTAGCCAGCACTATAGCGGTCATTGGGTTTCTTTACTCAACACTATAGCGGTCATTGGGTTTTTTTAGCCAACACTATAGCGGTCATTGGGTTTCTTTAGCCAGCACTATAGCGGTCATTGGGTTTCTTTACTCAACACTATAGCGGTCATTGGGTTTCTTTAGCCAGCACTATAGCGGTCATTGGGTTTCTTTACTCAACACTATAGTGGTCATTGGGTTTCTTTACTCAACACTATAGCGGTCATTGGGTTTCTTTACTCAACACTATAGCGGTCATTGGGTTTCTTTAGCCAACACTATAGCGGTCATTGGGTTTCTTTAACCAACACTATAGCGGTCATTGGGTTTCTTTAGCCAACACTATAGCGGTCATTGGGTTTCTTTACTCAACACTATAGTGGTCATTGGGTTTCTTTAACCAACACTATAGCGGTCATTGGGTTTCTTTAGCCAACACTATAGCGGTCATTGGGTTTCTTTAACCAACACTATAGCGGTCATTGGGTTTCTTTAGCCAACACTATAGCAGTCATTGGGTTTCTTTACTCAACACTATAGTGGTCATTGGGTTTCTTTACTCAACACTATAGCAGTCATTGGGTTTCTTTAACCAACACTATAGCGGTCATTGGGTTTCTTTAGCCAACACTATAGCGGTCATTGGGTTTCTTTAACCAACACTATAGCGGTCATTGGGTTTCTTTAGCCAACACTATAGCAGTCATTGGGTTTCTTTACTCAACACTATAGCGGTCATTGGGTTTCTTTACTCAACACTATAGTGGTCATTGGGTTTCTTTACTCAACACTATAGTGGTCATTGGGTTTCTTTAGCCAACACTATAGCGGTCATTGGGTTTCTTTAACCAACACTATAGCGGTCATTGGGTTTCTTTAGCCAACACTATAGCGGTCATTGGGTTTCTTTACTCAACACTATAGTGGTCATTGGGTTTCTTTAACCAACACTATAGCGGTCATTGGGTTTCTTTACTCAACACTATAGTGGTCATTGGGTTTCTTTAACCAACACTATAGCGGTCATTGGGTTTCTTTAGCCAACACTATAGCGGTCATTGGGTTTCTTTAGCCAACACTATAGCAGTCATTGGGTTTCTTTACTCAACACTATAGCGGTCATTGGGTTTCTTTAGCCAACACTATAGCAGTCATTGGGTTTCTTTAGCCAACACTATAGCAGTCATTGGGTTTCTTTACTCAACACTATAGCAGTCATTGGGTTTCTTTAGCCAACACTATAGCAGTCATTGGGTTTCTTTAGCCAACACTATAGCAGTCATTGGGTTTCTTTAGCCAACACTATAGCAGTCATTGGGTTTCTTTAGCCAACACTATAGCAGTCATTGGGTTTCTTTAGCCAACACTATAGCAGTCATTGGGTTTCTTTACTCAACACTATAGCGGTCATTGGGTTTCTTTAGCCAACACTATAGCGGTCATTGGGTTTCTTTAGCCAACACTATAGCGGTCATTGGGTTTCTTTAGCCAACACTATAGCAGTCATTGGGTTTCTTTAGCCAACACTATAGCAGTCATTGGGTTTCTTTACTCAACACTATAGCGGTCATTGGGTTTCTTTAGCCAACACTATAGCGGTCATTGGGTTTCTTTAGCCAACATTATAGCAGTCATTGGGTTTCTTTAGCCAACACTATAGCAGTCATTGGGTTTCTTTAGCCAACACTATAGCAGTCATTGGGTTTCTTTAGCCAACACTATAGCGGTCATTGGGTTTCTTTAGCCAACACTATAGCAGTCATTGGGTTTCTTTAGCCAACACTATAGCAGTCATTGGGTTTCTTTACTCAACACTATAGCGGTCATTGGGTTTCTTTAGCCAACACTATAGCGGTCATTGGGTTTCTTTAGCCAACACTATAGCAGTCATTGGGTTTCTTTAGCCAACACTATAGCAGTCATTGGGTTTCTTTAGCCAACACTATAGCAGTCATTGGGTTTCTTTAGCCAACACTATAGCGGTCATTGGGTTTCTTTACTCAACACTATAGCGGTCATTGGGTTTCTTTAGCCAACACTATAGCAGTCATTGGGTTTCTTTAGCCAACACTATAGCAGTCATTGGGTTTCTTTAGCCAACACTATAGCAGTCATTGGGTTTCTTTAGCCAACACTATAGCGGTCATTGGGTTTCTTTACTCAACACTATAGCGGTCATTGGGTTTCTTTAGCCAACACTATAGCAGTCATTGGGTTTCTTTAGCCAACACTATAGCAGTCATTGGGTTTCTTTAGCCAACACTATAGCAGTCATTGGGTTTCTTTACTCAACACTATAGCGGTCATTGGGTTTCTTTAGCCAACACTATAGCGGTCATTGGGTTTCTTTAGCCAACACTATAGCAGTCATTGGGTTTCTTTACTCAACACTATAGCGGTCATTGGGTTTCTTTACTCAACACTATAGCAGTCATTGGGTTTCTTTACTCAACACTATAGCGGTCATTGGGTTCCTTTACTCAACACTATAGCGGTCATTGGGTTTCTTTACTCAACACTATAGCGGTCATTGGGTTTCTTTACTCAACACTATAGCGGTCATTGGGTTTCTTTACTCAACACTATAGCAGTCATTGGGTTTCTTTACTCAACACTATAGCAGTCATTGGGTTTCTTTACTCAACACTATAGCAGTCATTGGGTTTCTTTACTCAACACTATAGCGGTCTTTGGGTTTCTTTAGCCAACACTATAGCGGTCATTGGGTTTCTTTACTCAACACTATAGCGGTCATTGGGTTTCTTTACTCAACACTATAGCGGTCATTGGGTTTCTTTAGCCAACACTATAGCGGTCGTTGGGTTTCTTTAGCCAACACTATAGCGGTCATTGGGTTTCTTTACTCAACACTATAGCGGTCATTGGGTTTCTTTACTCAACACTATAGCGGTCATTGGGGTTCTTTAGCCAACACTATAGCGGTCATTGGGTTTCTTTAGCCAACACTATAGCGGTCATCAGGTTTCTTTACTCAACACTATAGCGGTCATTGGGGTTCTTTAGCCAACACTATATCGGTCATTGGGTTTCTTTACTCAACACTATAGCGGTCATTGGTTTTCTATACTCAACACTATAGCGGTCATTGGGTTTCTTTATTCAACACTATAGTGGTCATTGGGTTTCTTTACTCAACACTATAGCGGTCATTGGCTTTCTTTACTCAACACTATAGCGGTCATTGGGTTTCTTTAGCCAACACTATAGCGGTCATTGGGTTTCTTTAGCCAGCACTATAGCGGTCATTGGGTTTCTTTACTCAGCACTATAGCAGTCATTCGGTTTCTTTACTCAACACTATAGCGGTCATTGGGTTTCTTTAGCCAACACTATAGCGGTCATTGGGTTTCTTTACTCAACACTATAGCGGTCATTGGGTTTCTTTACTCAACACTATAGCGGTCATTGGGTTTCTTTACTCAACACTATAGCAGTCATTGGGTTTCTTTACTCAACACTATAGCGGTCATTGGGTTTCTTTACTCAACACTATAGCAGTCATTGGGTTTCTTTACTCAACACTATAGCGGTCATTGGGTTTCTTAACTCAACACTATAGCTGTCATTGGGTTTCTTTAGCCAACACTATAGCGGTCATTGGGTTTCTTTAGCCAACACTATAGCGGTCATTGGGTTTCTTTAGCCAACACTATAGCGGTCATTGGGTTTCTTTAGTCAACACTATAGCTGTCATTGGGTTTCTTTAGCCAACACTATAGCGGTCATTGGGTTTCTTTACTCAACACTATAGCAGTCATTGGCTTTCTTTACTCAACACTATAGCGGTCATTGGGTTTCTGTAGCCAACACTATAGCGGTCATTGGGTTTCTTTACTCAACACTATAGCGGTCATTGGGTTTCTTTACTCAACACTATAGCGGTCATTGGGTTTCTGTAGCCAACACTATAGCGGTCATTGGTTTTTTTTACTCAACACTATAGCAGTCATTGGCTTTCTTTACTCAACACTATAGCGGTCATTGGGTTTCTCGGGTGTCTTCTGTTCATTTAGGTGTTCTTGGCATCTGATGCATTCATATATTCACAACATTTCCTCTTTCGCTCCTTTGCAAACTCCGTTTACATGATATTTAGAGAGTTTCATCAGACGGCGCGACACTAATGCGTGGAAGAGCTGGCCATGTTTCTCACACACACGTGTGCGTTTCATGAGGAATGGATGTGTTTTGGCCGGTGTAATCCCTCTTCAGTGCTGTTTATCCTGGATGAGTATTGATTTATCTTCTCTCTCTTCTCCTCCTTTAAACCGTCGGTCACCACATGTGTCTGATAAAAGCCAGCGCTCGGTGGGACAGAATCTCTATGCTAACAAACCAAAGTACGACTTGTGTCATTCTAGCGCAAATATACGGGCAGCTGACGTGACGTGTCGTCATGCCATTCACCTTTCTAAATCGATTCATAAATCACACTGAACGATTCTGTTCTTGTCAACGACTCACTGATTCAGTCTCTTTTAACGATTCACCTAATTCATAAGGTAATTTACTAATGCCAAATTTAGGATGTATTTTTGCAAATTAAAATCATATTCAGGTCATGACCATCAGTTGTTAGTGAGCAAAATAAATAAACATTCATCAATCAGCACTTTTACATTTTAAGTTAAGTACATTAAAGTCCCCCTGTAGTCAATAGTTGTATACCTTAAAACTCATCTTTCATCTCCAAAATGATATATTTAACCTTTTTTGATAATATCTTCATATCTATGAATATGCAAATGAGCCCCGCCTCCACTCACTCACTCAGAGATCCACTCGTTGACGATCACACGTTGATCTGATTGGTTACAAGGTAGTTTGTGACGTCAGAAACACCAGCGATTTCAAAGCGTGTTTTTGAGACTGTCTTTGGTTCACTGCAGTTTTAAGGAGAAAATACTCAGCAATGCTGTCGACTTATGAATTTACACATGGTTTGTCAGAAAGCATAATAAAAACACCACATAGACACATAAACAACATTTAAAAGCTGGATTTTCACCACAGGGAGACTTTAACCTGCATTAAGTGTCTTTAATGTGAGTCACATTAGTAATATTTCTGTGAAATTTTGGGGGCAAAAAAGATCCATTGTCAATAGACCTTTTTCACAATAACCGGAAATACGTAATCGTAGTGGAAGCGGAGTTCCTGTCAAGTGTCAACACATCAGAAAAACAGAAAATGGATCAGAGAATCTACACATCTTCGCTAACGGTTTTGCCAAATATCACATTTGCCGACGTTACACGACTTGTGGAGGAAAACTCTGTCACCAAAAAGAAAAGAAAAAAACAAATTAAGGGTACACGTTTTTACAAATCGACTGTATCGTCCTGTGGAATCATTCATTCACAGACAGCATACGAAGATGTTCAACTAATAAAGATCTTCATCGCTGGCAAAAATATGATGCATTTGCAGATTTGCCTTCACTAGACTGTAGTGTAGGTCCAAGCCACTTCATCCAACGCTCTTGATGTTCTTAAATCTTCCTGTTACTCCAAGTCGAGTGTGAATTCAAAGCGCTTCAGACGATTCAGTGCGTGCAGGAAACTGAACCAATCATTCAAACTGATTCGCGAACCGACTTAGACAGATCTGCCAACTTGTTTGATGAAGTCTTTGAACAGAATCGACTCAAAAGAGTGATTCATTTGTGAACTGAGCATCGCTCATGCCCATAAAAAAGATACAGCGCGCTTGGAATGAACTACGCATTTAACAGCATGTATTGCATTAAAAATAAAGTAAGGAGAGGAACGTCGCCCAACGTAACGAAGTAAAACTACAGATTTTCATTAGAAATGTACTCGAGTTCAAGTAAAAGTATCCACATTTAAATCTACTCTTAAAAGGAGATTTCTCAACAAAAACAAAACTCAAGTAAATGTAACAGTTAACGAAGTAAATGTACTTGGTTACTACCCACCTCTGCAAATCATTAGCGTGTCTACTTAGACATAATCTATGTATATTATAGAGGATATTATCTTACTAAAGCATTATAGTCTGCTTTTAATGAAGCATTATGGTATCAATATGTTCGGTCTATGGTTGTCCAAGTGAACGTCTTGTGTGTAGCGACAATAATGTTAAGTGCTCCCCTTTTTAATCGTAAAGTTTGGTCCTTCATCCCGCCGGATAGCCTGAATCCATTTCCGTCTAACTTCACCATCAACAGGGAGGGAATGAAATGACAGATATGGCTGCTTTTGTGAATAACTACAATCAAAGATATCCATAGTTAGCCTTTATTGTGGATATCTATGACTACAACAGTCCGGTACGCTACAATAACTCTTGCTCGTTGCTTGCGCCATTTGTTTACCTATTGCCCCGACCGGGGAGGAAGAAGATTTCCACGACGATTGCGTATTTCCGGTCACAAATACGGATGTTGTGAGAAAGCTCTATAGCATATTAATATATGGACAACGGGTTAATTAATAACGGGTGAATGTGAACATGCTCAATACTGGAGAAGAGGGAGAGGGAACATCTCTTGAGTTTAATGAAGTGCTGAAATAGCCGTGTAGTCTGTGTTTAAGGTGCTGTGGTATATCATTTAACTTCAACTTTCGACTTATGAATTTACACATGGTTTGTCTAAAAGCATAATAGAAACACCACATAGACATATAAACAACATTAAAAGATGGATTTTCACCACAGGGGGACTTTAAAAGTCAAGTACCTTTTTACTTTTACTCAAGTAAAATGTTCTTAATACTCTTACTGGACAAATATTTTATTAGGGTATCTGTACTTTTACTGAAATATGTGATTTGTGTAATTGTGCTAATTACTGCGGTCCTGTGGAATGACTCTCAAAATCCATTTCTTATCAGGCAATCTGTTTGGGATCCTTGCTATCTAGGCCCCCAGTAGGAAGTGCATGTGCTTTCACATTAGCTGTACGAGCTGTTGGAGCTGTCAGAGAGTTTGTCTTGAAGATTTCCTCATGTCCACTCGGTCTGGGGTTCGTGTCACTGTTGGTATGAATGAACACAATCCGTCCTAAACAGAAGTGAATGCCATTTTGTATCTTTGCATGTTTCCAGTCACCTTTATTACAGCATAATGCTCTTCTCATAGCTGCTCGTCTCTTTATAAGTTGCCTTTAGAGAGCAGCTTGTGTTCTTCCTATCGCTTGCAATACATTTGTGATGGACAAACGCAAGTGCAGTGAAGCTGGCATAAACAGCTGCTAAACAGTTGCCCTCACGAACACTCACGTTTCTTTTATTAATATTCAATATTTTGTTTAACCGAACAAAACAGTCTATGACTGTTCCAGGATTGGCTACAAAATTTCAATAAGAAAAGAACACAGGAACATAAGGCATCATTAATCGTTAAATAACACACAAAAACACCTAACATTTAAGCATACAGTACAGTTGATGATACAATTGCACAAAACAAAGTTACAGAAATAGTAATCAAAGTCAAAATAGTAATATAGACGTAGTACATAAAATAATAGTTGCAGATTGTTTGACTCCTCTACAGATTTTCATGTTTGATTTGTGCCAAAGTTGAACGTTATCTAGTGTTTGTTTGGCAGTGTGTAAACATTTGTTTTTAATAGAGCTTTTGGTAACACTTTAACTAATGTTAACTAATTTACCTTATTGTAATGTATTAACTAACATGAACTAAACATGAGCAATACATTTGTTACTGTATCTTTGTTGACATTAGTTAATACAAAATACAGCTGTTCATTGTTAGTTCATGTTAGTTCACAGTGCATTAACTAGATTTTATTAAAGTATGAGTAAATGATGAAATTAACATTAACAAGGATTAATAAATGCTGTATAAGTGCAGTTCATTGTTAGTTCATGCTAAGTGTTCCCAAGTTTTTATTGCACATTTGCCAAATAATGTTGCCTGACTGCTTTATGTTCACCCGTCCTCTAGGTTAACTTGTGCGTAAATCATAGTATTATCTGCATACTTTGGGATTTGTACGTCAGACACAAACTAAAAGGCAGAGGTCCAAGGATCGAACCCTGAGGGACCCCGTCTGAACTCGTGAGGAGTATATAAATAGCATAGGGGAGAATAATTAGTTTTCTGTTTTATGAAAATTAACAGGTTGCACAGTTACTACTTTCTCTGTTATCTTGGACATTTGGACTTTTAAGTTGAATGAACTGGTCTCAACTAGTCATAGAACATATGGTTCTGGGCTCAGACTTGGACTCGAGTATGACGACACTGCAGATGTGTTGTAATGTAGATCTGGTCCACCAGACTAACCTTTATTCAACTACAGGATCGTTAATTGAGGAAGTTTGATGTGGAAAAAAGCAGTTCCTCTCTTTAAAGCCTATTTGTATTTTCGCTTATTCAGAGCGCTGAAACTCATGACATCAGATCCTGGGCATTTTCTCAAGATATGCTCTTTATATGCTGATGAATGGTGGATGGGGTGTAAAAATGCACTGGTGCATTGCGATGCATCGATTGCATAATATTATTTCATTGCTTTAATTACAGAATTCAGTAATTGTCGGTTGCGATGACTAGGAAATTCTCTCTTACATGAAGAAAGTCTGGATTTCTGCATTATCATAATTAATCTATTTGATGAGTTTAATTGTTGGGATTATTATACAGATATTTTGGAGAATATAAAAAAAATTTATTCAGCATGCCTTGACATATGGTGTTTGTGTCAAATATTTAAATATTTTATGCATTCTCTTTCTATTTATTTCTAGAGCAATTTTAAACACAACCGTAGGTTGATCAAAGTGTGCATAAAGTTTAAATAATGTAAAAAAAACTACAAAAACAATATAATAAAACAATTTGAATATGACTTTTAACCCACCATAATTTGTTTAAATAAGATTTAAGCATAGATTTAAAAACAGGCAAAGGTGCTGTTCAAACAAAAAAATGTGTTTGTTTTTTGTTGTTGTTGCATTTGTGATCATTTTAGTTGCAGTCCACAGCCCTGTGTTCCCAATGCCTTTTGTGGTGGTTGTTTTATAGTACATTTTTGCTTTTTAATTCCAAGTGTCTTTGAAACTTTAGATTTAGATGCATTCATAAGAGCATGCATTGGTTCATAGCTGAAACAAAAAATCTTTAAAAGGTCTTAAAGATTTTAATTTCTTTAAAGGAGTCTAAAAAATGTCTTTAAAAGGTCTTAAAAACAGCTGTGAGTCCAGTGTTTGCCAGAGCCAGGTTCTGTGCATTGACCTGCACCTGTGAAGGCCAGCGGGGGTTCATTGAGCTGTTTCTGTGTAAAGCTCAGTGACAATGCCTCTTCATACACACCGTGGGGCTCGTCCATCTGTTCAGAAGCTCGTATCCCTCCAGTCTGAGACTCCTCTGGTGTGTGCAACAGGTCGAGTGCCTTGAGCAACACCGCATGGCCAGAACATCTGCTGCTCTTCTCCTTGTCTGGTGTAGTTATGAGACGAGTTTGAAGAGTGTGTTTGGAGTAAACAGCTGGCATATGTTTGACTTCAACAGCTTGTACGTCTGCTTTCCCTGTGTTTCACATGCCGATGCATAATCGTTTTGACTGCGTTCACAAGGTTGCATTCGATATTTAGAAACAAAGACAATTTTGCCAGGATAAGAAAGATTATTCTCTGTGAACTTTGAGGCATGTGGGAATATATGCGATTTAATGTCTTGATGATGAACTCATTCCATGTCAAATCAGCCAAATTTCAGAAATTTCCCAGCTCAAATTTTAGATTTTGTTCATATTTTTTTCTGAAGAAAGACAAACATAAATAGTGATGAAAGACAATTTTCAACTGAGATTTGGAGCCACATTACAGGGGTGTAAAAATCACTTTAGAAAGAAGGCAGCATCATTATTTTATTTTTACACATTATTTTAGTCTTCAAATTTTCTCTAGCCATTCACTAGATGGCTTGAGAGTGAGTAAATCATGGGCAAATTTTTTGGGTGTACTGTCCATTTAAAGGTGCAGTGTGTGACTTTTAGCGGCATCTAGTGGTGAGGTTACGAATTGCAAAAAAAACCAAAAGTTACGGTGGCCGACAGGAAGTGATGTCGTCGGCTGAGACAGCAGAGAGTAGCAGTTTAGCGATGAAGTTTCTTTACAAAGATAAATGAAGAAATTATGTTTACTTAATTATTCAGTAAAAATATACTTGTTCATCATTGTGTCAGTGTTTTATTCGCTGAACTAAGCTTGCTTCCTTGCACGAAGAACAACATAGTAACAAAACTCGTTTGTCCGGTTAGGGCCACCGTAGAAACATGTTTCAGTGCATTTCAATGATCGGGAACCCGCGGTGTGTGTAGACAGAAACTGCTCATTTTAAGGTAATACAAATATAACGGTTCATTAAGTAAGGTCTTTATACACCACTGAAAACTTCTTCTTCAAGGTAGTGAGGAAACGCGCTCTGTAGCGCTGTGTGTTCGCTGTCGGCTACGCTAGAAACATGACCACACAATATGTCGACCTCCACAGAAGGGGCGCCCGCGGTTATGGAGATATAAATGTCTCATTCTAAGCTAATAAAAACATAACGGTTCATTATGCAAGGTCTTTATACACCACTGAAAACATGGATCTTATCTTGCATTTCTGTCAATAGATCCTCAGAAATATTACACATTGCACCTGCCTTTATTGCCAGTATTCGAATATAATTACAATTTTGCTTATATTTGAGAAAGAAATTCGAATTGAGCTTTTTAGCCCTATTAAGGTGTGCTTTCTCTGTGTTTTCAGTCAGCCCTGACCTGTCTCCAGAGACTGCCCTCCTCGGCTCCCTCGCGCTCCCGGTTCCTCGGCCCCCGGCAGCGAGTGCTAGCGTCCCGCGAGCGCAGCGGAAGCCCAGCGAGGCCGGGCCGGCGCGCGGCAGCATGGAGGTGGGCATGCGTGTGGTGCGCGGCCTGGACTGGAAGTGGAGCTCGCAGGACGAGGGCGAAGGGCACATCGGCACGGTGGTGGAGATCGGCCGGCAGGGCAGCACTACCACACCAGACAAGACCGTGGTGGTGCAGTGGGACAGCGGCACCCGCACTAACTACCGCACCGGCTACCAGGGCGCATACGACCTGCTTCTGTACGACAACGCACAGATAGGTACGACCAAACACATCTTTTCCACTTAAAGGTGCAGTCTGTAAGAATGACTAGTGAGCTAGTGGTCGAAATAGGTACTGCAGTCCAAATAAAAAATATGGGAGATGGTTGTTTAGTGCCGGGCGTAGTGTTGTCAAAAGTACTGACTTAAAACATTTACTTAAATCAGAGAGCATTATTGGGGCGGGTGGATGTTTTGTTTTTGGCAGTGGATTTGGGTGTCGTTGGAGCTCATCCGCTCTCTCTAAAGCAGTCAGACTCTGCAGGCGTTAGCAGCTCGCGGTGAACATGGCAAACATGGTGAAATGTGCCCAGATGTAGCTTTTAAAGTAGTTGGAGCATTTTAATTACTCACACTCGCGTCTCGCCTCCCTCTGCTAGTGTATGCTACCGCGACAAAGCACATGCGCGATCAATGACGTCAGAAAAGCGTCAGTACATTATAGTTGGTTATGGTCTATTACTGAACCGATACCGAATCGTCCTCGTCTGCATCGTAGAAACGATTAATTTCGACACCCCTAATAGGAGCTGCTCTCAGTCAGTGTTTATCGCATCTCTAGGAGCACTGTAACCGATACTAGTGTCTGTGAATATTAAACCGCTAAAAGACTATTTAAATATAAATCCTGCATGTTTGGCTTGTATCTGTGTGAATGGCACAGATGCGTGGTTTTATTTACCACACACACTGAAGCACGCGTGCCGCTCGCGGTGTTCTCAGTCTCTGCTGCCTCTCGATACGAGGACATGAACGCATGAACTTCCTCTCCAGAGCCGATCTGAGTCACTTCATGAGCATTTTACCGCCATATCATACACACACAGAAGCTCAAAGCTCTTCACGGCAACCGGTCAAAATAAAAGTTTGGTTTAACTTTAAGAAATTAACAGAAATAATTATATTAGGCTACTGTTGTACAGTAGATTTAGCTATGTTTCAATAATACTACTAATAATAATGTGTGCATAGAAGGTTGCTTATTTTTCACTTGATCAACAGCATGTTGCCTTCAATGTTTATATGTATTATTTACTTATGATTACCATAAATAATAAATAATAATAAACTCATTGACTTTTAATTAAATATTTTTTTCAAATAGTTAAATATAATTGAAAAATATTTTAAACAGATTTTGCTGTGGTACCGAAATTGGTACCGAGAACCGTAAAATTGCAATGTTATTGGTCCCGACTACTGGAATTTTGATATTGTGACTGACCTCCCTAATGTCGACACTAGAAGCTCAAACGTGCTGCGTAACACGATAATGAACCTCCTGAAACGCCTCCATTGTAGTCTTTGAGTTTCTTCCGGGAACGAACACGTCACAATATTCCTCATTATAATAATTCATACGCAGAATAAAGGGGCGGGGCCTGGTTGAGTTAGTTAGTAGTGTGTTAAACTGGCGCTTATGGTAAGGGGCGGGACATTTCCCGAACACACTCGAAGCGCTCGACCAATCACAACACACTGATCCAGCTGACCAATCAGAGCACAGTGTGCTTTTCAGGTGGAGGGGCTTCATAGAGACAGGAAGTAAACAGAGCGTTACTGACAGACTGGGAAGAGAGGAGCCGCAACAATGGAGAATATGAGGAAAATAATCAACATTCAAGCAGGAAAACCTGTTCTAGTAGAGCCTGAAAACAATGTTAAACACTGACTTTAAAGAGCTCATATTCTGCTCTTTCACAAAGTCTTGCTCACATGTGCAGGATCTGTCCTGTGTAAGGCTCGTTCAGTGCTACTGTCATTCTGCTACCAGAGTAAATCAGGTGTTAAAGGAGCACATGGTCGTTTACTCCCTCAGCTGGTGGCGGTGTGTATTGCGCGCTTGGATCTCACACACACACACACACACACACACACACACACACACACACACACACACACACACACACACACACACACACACACACACACACACACACACACACACACACACACACACACACACACACACACACACACACACACACACACACACACGCAGTGGCCTCAGGCTTAAATTGGCTTAAATAGTTACACCACAATCCTGCACATCCCTCAAGTGATTATATTTCTCTCAGATAAGTGAGATCAATATCTGTCTGTCTGACAAATTGCTTTTCTTACTTAATATTTTTGTCTTGTTTCCAGTCAAAATATCAAAAAATTCTTAAATCAAGATGCATTTACTAAATTATGTCTCGTTTCCTAGGGAAATAAAAAATTAAGTGAGTTTTTGCTTTTAAAAAAAAGCTAAATTGTCTGCCAATGTGGTAAGAAAAAAATCTTAATTCAAATGGAAAACAAGATTAATTTTCTTACTCTATTGGCAGATAATTTAGCTTGTTTTAAAAGCAAAAACTTACTTAATTTTGATTTATTTCCCCAGAAAATAAGACATCAAATCAAGATGCATTTACCAAAGGTCATAAGATATTATCTAATCTTCTAATGTTTAGGTACTTTGCCTGGAAACCAGATAAACCTACTAGGTAAGAAAAGTGGCAGTATATATAAGATGTGTTCCTCCTCCGTTTACTAGGAAACGCTTAATGCTAAACTGAGATGCTATTGGCGCATCATTAAATCCGTCTCATCTGCCTCAAGTCACCTGTTTCTGATTAATGGAGGGAAAGCCTCAGGAAAACACACATGCAAACAAACGTTGCGTGTTTAGAGACTCACTGACCGGCTTCTACACTGTAAAAAATGATCATTATTTTAATACTAGAAGACGATGAAAATGCTGATTGTGAAAAACTGTGATGAATGCAATGGGACACTTAATGTCATTTTATACAAGCCATTCTTGGATTAGACTTGCTGATCTCTCTTTCCTTTCTTCCTCTCAGGTGTCCGACACTCAAATATTATTTGTGACAGTTGTAAGAAGCACGGCATTATGGGAATGCGCTGGAAGTGTAAGGTGTGTTTCGACTACGACCTGTGCACTCAGTGTTACATGAACAACAAGCACGACCTGACGCACGCCTTCGAGCGCTACGAGACTGCGCATTCTCAACCGTGAGTTACACACACTCTCTCTCACACACACACACACACACACACACACACACACACACACACACACATACACACACACACACACACACACACACACACACACACACACACACACACACACACACACCCTGACGCACGCCTTCGAGCGCTACGAGACTGCGCATTCTCAACCGTGAGTTACACACACTCTCTCTCACTCACACACACACACACACACACACACCCTGACGCACGCCTTCGAGCGCTACGAGACTGCGCATTCTCAACCGTGAGTTACACACACTCTCTCACACACACACACACACACACACACACACACACACACACACACACACACACACACACACACACACACACACACACACCCTGACGCACGCCTTCGAGCGCTACGAGACTGCGCATTCTCAACCGTGAGTTACACAACTCTCTCTCACACACACACACACACACACACACACACACACCCTGACGCACGCCTTCGAGCGCTACGAGACTGCGCATTCTCAACCGTGAGTTACACACACTCTCTCACACACACACACACACACACACACACACACACACACACACACACACACACACACACACACACACACACACCCTGACGCACGCCTTCGAGCGCTACGAGACTGCGCATTCTCAACCGTGAGTTACACACACTCTCTCACACACACACACACACACACACACACACACACACACACACACACACCCTGACGCACGCCTTCGAGCGCTACGAGACTGCGCATTCTCAACCGTGAGTTACACACACTCTCTCACACACACACACACACACACACACACACACACACACACACACACACACACACACACACACACACCCTGACGCACGCCTTCGAGCGCTACGAGACTGCGCATTCTCAACCGTGAGTTACACACACTCTCTCTCACACACACACACACACACACACACACACACACACACACACACACACACACACACACACACGACCTAACGCACGCCTTCGAGCGCTACGAGACTGCGCATTCTCAACCGTGAGTTACACACACTCTCTCTCACACACACACACACACACACACACACACACACACACACGACCTAACGCACGCCTTCGAGCGCTACGAGACTGCGCATTCTCAACCATGAGTTACACACACTCTCTCTCACACACACACACACACACACACACACACACACACACACACACACGACCTAACGCACGCCTTCGAGCGCTACGAGACTGCGCATTCTCAACCATGAGTTACACACACTCTCTCTCACACACACACACACACACACACACACACACACACACACACACACACACACACACACACACACACACACACACACACACACACACGACCTAACGCACGCCTTCGAGCGCTACGAGACTGCGCATTCTCAACCATGAGTTACACACACTCTCTCTCACACACACACACACACACACACACACACACACACACACACACACACAACCTAACGCACGCCTTCGAGCGCTACGAGACTGCGCATTCTCAACCATGAGTTACACACACTCTCTCTCACACACACACACACACACACACACACACACACACACGACCTAACGCACGCCTTCGAGCGCTACGAGACTGCGCATTCTCAACCGTGAGTTACACACACTCTCTCACACACACACACACACACACACACACACACACACACACACACACACACACACACACACACCCTGACGCACGCCTTCGAGCGCTACGAGACTGCGCATTCTCAACCGTGAGTTACACACACTCTCTCTCACACACACACACACACACACACACACACACACACACACACACACACACACACACACACGACCTAACGCACGCCTTCGAGCGCTACGAGACTGCGCATTCTCAACCGTGAGTTACACACACTCTCTCTCACACACACACACACACACACACACACACACACACACACACACACACACACACGACCTAACGCACGCCTTCGAGCGCTACGAGACTGCGCATTCTCAACCGTGAGTTACACACACTCTCTCTCACACACACACACACACACACACACACGACCTAACGCACGCCTTCGAGCGCTACGAGACTGCGCATTCTCAACCGTGAGTTACACACACTCTCTCTCACACACACACACACACACACACACACACACACACACACACACACACACACACGACCTAACGCACGCCTTCGAGCGCTACGAGACTGCGCATTCTCAACCGTGAGTTACACACACTCTCTCTCACACACACACACACACACACACACACACACACACCCTGACGCACGCCTTCGAGCGCTACGAGACTGCGCATTCTCAACCGTGAGTTACACACACACTCTCTCTCACACACACACACACACACACACACACCCTGACGCACGCCTTCGAGCGCTACGAGACTGCGCATTCTCAACCGTGAGTTACACACACTCTCTCTCACTCACACACACACACACACACGCAACCCGATGCACGCCTTCGAGCGCTACGAGACTGCGCATTCTCAACCGTGAGTTACACACACTCTCTATCACTCACACACACACTCACACACACACTCACACACTCACACACTCACACACTCACACACTCACACACACACACACACACACACACAACCTGACGCACGCCTTCGACCGCTACGAGACTGCGCATTCTCAACCGTGAGTTACACACACTCTCTCTCTCTCACACACACACACACACACACACACACACACACACACACACACACACACACACACACGACCTAACGCACGCCTTCGAGCGCTACGAGACTGCGCATTCTCAACCGTGAGTTACACACACTCTCTCTCACACACACACACACACACACACACACACACACACCCTGACGCACGCCTTCGAGCGCTACGAGACTGCGCATTCTCAACCGTGAGTTACACACACTCTCTCTCACACACACACACACACACACACACACACACAGACCCTGACGCACGCCTTCGAGCGCTACGAGACTGCGCATTCTCAACCGTGAGTTACACACACTCTCTCTCACACACACACACACACACACACACACACACACACACACACACACCCTGACGCACGCCTTCGAGCGCTACGAGACTGCGCATTCTCAACCGTGAGTTACACACACTCTCTCTCACACACACACACACACACACACACACACACCCTGACGCACGCCTTCGAGCGCTACGAGACTGCGCATTCTCAACCGTGAGTTACACACACTCTCTCTCACACACACACACACACACACACCCTGACGCACGCCTTCGAGCGCTACGAGACTGCGCATTCTCAACCGTGAGTTACACGCACTCTCTCTCACACACACACACACACACACACACACACCCTGACCCACGCCTTCGAGCGCTACGAGACTGCGCATTCTCAACCGTGAGTTACACACACACTCTCTCTCACACACACACACACACACACACACACACACACACCCTGACGCACGCCTTCGAGCGCTACGAGACTGCGCATTCTCAACCGTGAGTTACACACACTCTCTCTCACACACACACACACACACACACACACACACACACACACACACACACACATACACACACACACACACACACACACACACACACACACACACACACACACACACACACACACACCCTGACGCACGCCTTCGAGCGCTACGAGACTGCGCATTCTCAACCGTGAGTTACACACACTCTCTCTCACTCACACACACACACACACACACACACCCTGACGCACGCCTTCGAGCGCTACGAGACTGCGCATTCTCAACCGTGAGTTACACACACTCTCTCACACACACACACACACACACACACACACACACACACACACACACACACACACACACACCCTGACGCACGCCTTCGAGCGCTACGAGACTGCGCATTCTCAACCGTGAGTTACACAACTCTCTCTCACACACACACACACACACACACACACACACACACACACACACCCTGACGCACGCCTTCGAGCGCTACGAGACTGCGCATTCTCAACCGTGAGTTACACACACTCTCTCACACACACACACACACACACACACACACACACACACACACACACACACACACACACACACCCTGACGCACGCCTTCGAGCGCTACGAGACTGCGCATTCTCAACCGTGAGTTACACACACTCTCTCACACACACACACACACACACACACACACACACACACACACACACACAAACACACACACCCTGACGCACGCCTTCGAGCGCTACGAGACTGCGCATTCTCAACCGTGAGTTACACACACTCTCTCACACACACACACACACACACACACACACACACACACACACACACACACACACACACACACCCTGACGCACGCCTTCGAGCGCTACGAGACTGCGCATTCTCAACCGTGAGTTACACACACTCTCTCTCACACACACACACACACACACACACACACACACACACACACACACACACACACACGACCTAACGCACGCCTTCGAGCGCTACGAGACTGCGCATTCTCAACCGTGAGTTACACACACTCTCTCTCACACACACACACACACACACACACACACACACACACACGACCTAACGCACGCCTTCGAGCGCTACGAGACTGCGCATTCTCAACCATGAGTTACACACACTCTCTCACACACACACACACACACACACACACACACACACACACACACACACACACACACACACACACACACACACACACACACACACACGACCTAACGCACGCCTTCGAGCGCTACGAGACTGCGCATTCTCAACCATGAGTTACACACACTCTCTCTCACACACACACACACACACACACACACACACACACACACACACACACACACACACACACACACACACACACACGACCTAACGCACGCCTTCGAGCGCTACGAGACTGCGCATTCTCAACCATGAGTTACACACACTCTCTCTCACACACACACACACACACACACACACAACCTAACGCACGCCTTCGAGCGCTACGAGACTGCGCATTCTCAACCATGAGTTACACACACTCTCTCTCACACACACACACACACACACACACACACACACACACGACCTAACGCACGCCTTCGAGCGCTACGAGACTGCGCATTCTCAACCGTGAGTTACACACACTCTCTCACACACACACACACACACACACACACACACACACACACACACACACACACACACACACACACACCCTGACGCACGCCTTCGAGCGCTACGAGACTGCGCATTCTCAACCGTGAGTTACACACACTCTCTCTCACACACACACACACACACACACACACACACACACACACGACCTAACGCACGCCTTCGAGCGCTACGAGACTGCGCATTCTCAACCGTGAGTTACACACACTCTCTCTCACACACACACACACACACACACACACACACACACACACACACACACACACGACCTAACGCACGCCTTCGAGCGCTACGAGACTGCGCATTCTCAACCGTGAGTTACACACACTCTCTCTCACACACACACACACACACACACACACGACCTAACGCACGCCTTCGAGCGCTACGAGACTGCGCATTCTCAACCGTGAGTTACACACACTCTCTCTCACACACACACACACACACACACACACACACACACACACACACACACACACGACCTAACGCACGCCTTCGAGCGCTACGAGACTGCGCATTCTCAACCGTGAGTTACACACACTCTCTCTCACACACACACACACACACACACACACACACACACCCTGACGCACGCCTTCGAGCGCTACGAGACTGCGCATTCTCAACCGTGAGTTACACACACACTCTCTCTCACACACACACACACACACACACACACACCCTGACGCACGCCTTCGAGCGCTACGAGACTGCGCATTCTCAACCGTGAGTTACACACACTCTCTCTCACTCACACACACACACACACACGCAACCCGATGCACGCCTTCGAGCGCTACGAGACTGCGCATTCTCAACCGTGAGTTACACACACTCTCTATCACTCACACACACACTCACACACACACTCACACACTCACACACTCACACACTCACACACACACACACACACACACACAACCTGACGCACGCCTTCGACCGCTACGAGACTGCGCATTCTCAACCGTGAGTTACACACACTCTCTCTCTCTCACACACACACACACACACACACACACACACACACACACACACGACCTAACGCACGCCTTCGAGCGCTACGAGACTGCGCATTCTCAACCGTGAGTTACACACACTCTCTCTCACACACACACACACACACACACACACACACCCTGACGCACGCCTTCGAGCGCTACGAGACTGCGCATTCTCAACCGTGAGTTACACACACTCTCTCTCACACACACACACACACACACACACACACACAGACCCTGACGCACGCCTTCGAGCGCTACGAGACTGCGCATTCTCAACCGTGAGTTACACACACTCTCTCTCACACACACACACACACACACACACACACACACACACACACACCCTGACGCACGCCTTCGAGCGCTACGAGACTGCGCATTCTCAACCGTGAGTTACACACACTCTCTCTCACACACACACACACACACACACACACACACCCTGACGCACGCCTTCGAGCGCTACGAGACTGCGCATTCTCAACCGTGAGTTACACACACTCTCTCTCACACACACACACACACACACACACACACACACACACCCTGACGCACGCCTTCGAGCGCTACGAGACTGCGCATTCTCAACCGTGAGTTACACGCACTCTCTCTCACACACACACACACACACACACACACACACACACACACACACACCCTGACCCACGCCTTCGAGCGCTACGAGACTGCGCATTCTCAACCGTGAGTTACACACACACTCTCTCTCACACACACACACACACACACACACACACACACACCCTGACGCACGCCTTCGAGCGCTACGAGACTGCGCATTCTCAACCGTGAGTTACACACACTCTCTCTCACACACACACACACACACACACACACACACACACACACACAGACCCTGACGCACGCCTTCGAGCGCTACGAGACTGCGCATTCTCAACCGTGAGTTACACGCACTCTCTCTCACACACACACACACACACACACACACACACACACACACACACACACACCCTGACGCACGCCTTCGAGCGCTACGAGACTGCGCATTCTCAACCGTGAGTTACACACACTCTCTCACACACACACACACACACACCCTGACACACGCCTTCGAGCGCTACGAGACTGCGCATTCTCAACCGTGAGTTACACACACTCTCTCACACACACACACACACACACCCTGACGCACGCCTTCGAGCGCTACGAGACTGCGCATTCTCAACCGTGAGTTACACACACTCTCTCTCACTCACACACACACACACACCCTGATGCACGCCTTCGAGCGCTACGAGACGGCGCATTCTCAACCGTGAGTTACACACACTCTCTCACACACACACACACACACACACACACCCTGACGCACGCCTTCGAGCGCTACGAGACTGCGCATTCTCAACCGTGAGTTACACACACTCTCTCACACACACACACACACACACCCTGACGCACGCCTTCGAGCGCTACGAGACTGCGCATTCTCAACCGTGAGTTACACACACTCTCTCTCACTCACACACACACACACACCCTGATGCACGCCTTCGAGCGCTACGAGACGGCGCATTCTCAACCGTGAGTTACACACACTCTCTCACACACACACACACACACACACACACACACACACACACACCCTGACCCACGCCTTCGAGCGCTACGAGACTGCGCATTCTCAACCGTGAGTTACACACACACTCTCTCTCACACACACACACACACACACACACACACACACACACGACCTAACGCACGCCTTCGAGCGCTACGAGACTGCGCATTCTCAACCGTGAGTTACACACACTCTCTCACACACACACACACACACACACACACACACACACACACACACACACACACACACACACACCCTGACGCACGCCTTCGAGCGCTACGAGACTGCGCATTCTCAACCGTGAGTTACACACACTCTCTCTCACACACACACACACACACACACACACACACACACACACACACACACACACACACACACGACCTAACGCACGCCTTCGAGCGCTACGAGACTGCGCATTCTCAACCGTGAGTTACACACACTCTCTCTCACACACACACACACACACACACACACACACACACACACACACACACACACACGACCTAACGCACGCCTTCGAGCGCTACGAGACTGCGCATTCTCAACCGTGAGTTACACACACTCTCTCTCACACACACACACACACACACACACACGACCTAACGCACGCCTTCGAGCGCTACGAGACTGCGCATTCTCAACCGTGAGTTACACACACTCTCTCTCACACACACACACACACACACACACACACACACACACACACACACACACACACGACCTAACGCACGCCTTCGAGCGCTACGAGACTGCGCATTCTCAACCGTGAGTTACACACACTCTCTCTCACACACACACACACACACACACACACACACACACCCTGACGCACGCCTTCGAGCGCTACGAGACTGCGCATTCTCAACCGTGAGTTACACACACACTCTCTCTCACACACACACACACACACACACACACCCTGACGCACGCCTTCGAGCGCTACGAGACTGCGCATTCTCAACCGTGAGTTACACACACTCTCTCTCACTCACACACACACACACACACGCAACCCGATGCACGCCTTCGAGCGCTACGAGACTGCGCATTCTCAACCGTGAGTTACACACACTCTCTATCACTCACACACACACTCACACACACACTCACACACTCACACACTCACACACTCACACACTCACACACACACACACACACACACACAACCTGACGCACGCCTTCGACCGCTACGAGACTGCGCATTCTCAACCGTGAGTTACACACACTCTCTCTCTCTCACACACACACACACACACACACACACACACACACACACACACACACACACACACACGACCTAACGCACGCCTTCGAGCGCTACGAGACTGCGCATTCTCAACCGTGAGTTACACACACTCTCTCTCACACACACACACACACACACACACACACACACACCCTGACGCACGCCTTCGAGCGCTACGAGACTGCGCATTCTCAACCGTGAGTTACACACACTCTCTCTCACACACACACACACACACACACACACACACAGACCCTGACGCACGCCTTCGAGCGCTACGAGACTGCGCATTCTCAACCGTGAGTTACACACACTCTCTCTCACACACACACACACACACACACACACACACACACACACACACACCCTGACGCACGCCTTCGAGCGCTACGAGACTGCGCATTCTCAACCGTGAGTTACACACACTCTCTCTCACACACACACACACACACACACACACACACCCTGACGCACGCCTTCGAGCGCTACGAGACTGCGCATTCTCAACCGTGAGTTACACACACTCTCTCTCACACACACACACACACACACACCCTGACGCACGCCTTCGAGCGCTACGAGACTGCGCATTCTCAACCGTGAGTTACACGCACTCTCTCTCACACACACACACACACACACACACACACCCTGACCCACGCCTTCGAGCGCTACGAGACTGCGCATTCTCAACCGTGAGTTACACACACACTCTCTCTCACACACACACACACACACACACACACACACACACCCTGACGCACGCCTTCGAGCGCTACGAGACTGCGCATTCTCAACCGTGAGTTACACACACTCTCTCTCACACACACACACACACACACACACACACACACACACACACACACACACATACACACACACACACACACACACACACACACACACACACACACACACACACACACACACACACCCTGACGCACGCCTTCGAGCGCTACGAGACTGCGCATTCTCAACCGTGAGTTACACACACTCTCTCTCACTCACACACACACACACACACACACACCCTGACGCACGCCTTCGAGCGCTACGAGACTGCGCATTCTCAACCGTGAGTTACACACACTCTCTCACACACACACACACACACACACACACACACACACACACACACACACACACACACACACCCTGACGCACGCCTTCGAGCGCTACGAGACTGCGCATTCTCAACCGTGAGTTACACAACTCTCTCTCACACACACACACACACACACACACACACACACACACACACACCCTGACGCACGCCTTCGAGCGCTACGAGACTGCGCATTCTCAACCGTGAGTTACACACACTCTCTCACACACACACACACACACACACACACACACACACACACACACACACACACACACACACACCCTGACGCACGCCTTCGAGCGCTACGAGACTGCGCATTCTCAACCGTGAGTTACACACACTCTCTCACACACACACACACACACACACACACACACACACACACACACACACAAACACACACACCCTGACGCACGCCTTCGAGCGCTACGAGACTGCGCATTCTCAACCGTGAGTTACACACACTCTCTCACACACACACACACACACACACACACACACACACACACACACACACACACACACACACACCCTGACGCACGCCTTCGAGCGCTACGAGACTGCGCATTCTCAACCGTGAGTTACACACACTCTCTCTCACACACACACACACACACACACACACACACACACACACACACACACACACACACGACCTAACGCACGCCTTCGAGCGCTACGAGACTGCGCATTCTCAACCGTGAGTTACACACACTCTCTCTCACACACACACACACACACACACACACACACACACACACGACCTAACGCACGCCTTCGAGCGCTACGAGACTGCGCATTCTCAACCATGAGTTACACACACTCTCTCACACACACACACACACACACACACACACACACACACACACACACACACACACACACACACACACACACACACACACACACACACGACCTAACGCACGCCTTCGAGCGCTACGAGACTGCGCATTCTCAACCATGAGTTACACACACTCTCTCTCACACACACACACACACACACACACACACACACACACACACACACACACACACACACACACACACACACACACGACCTAACGCACGCCTTCGAGCGCTACGAGACTGCGCATTCTCAACCATGAGTTACACACACTCTCTCTCACACACACACACACACACACACACACAACCTAACGCACGCCTTCGAGCGCTACGAGACTGCGCATTCTCAACCATGAGTTACACACACTCTCTCTCACACACACACACACACACACACACACACACACACACGACCTAACGCACGCCTTCGAGCGCTACGAGACTGCGCATTCTCAACCGTGAGTTACACACACTCTCTCACACACACACACACACACACACACACACACACACACACACACACACACACACACACACACACACCCTGACGCACGCCTTCGAGCGCTACGAGACTGCGCATTCTCAACCGTGAGTTACACACACTCTCTCTCACACACACACACACACACACACACACACACACACGACCTAACGCACGCCTTCGAGCGCTACGAGACTGCGCATTCTCAACCGTGAGTTACACACACTCTCTCTCACACACACACACACACACACACACACACACACACACACACACACACACACGACCTAACGCACGCCTTCGAGCGCTACGAGACTGCGCATTCTCAACCGTGAGTTACACACACTCTCTCTCACACACACACACACACACACACACACGACCTAACGCACGCCTTCGAGCGCTACGAGACTGCGCATTCTCAACCGTGAGTTACACACACTCTCTCTCACACACACACACACACACACACACACACACACACACACACACACACACACGACCTAACGCACGCCTTCGAGCGCTACGAGACTGCGCATTCTCAACCGTGAGTTACACACACTCTCTCTCACACACACACACACACACACACACACACACACACCCTGACGCACGCCTTCGAGCGCTACGAGACTGCGCATTCTCAACCGTGAGTTACACACACACTCTCTCTCACACACACACACACACACACACACACACCCTGACGCACGCCTTCGAGCGCTACGAGACTGCGCATTCTCAACCGTGAGTTACACACACTCTCTCTCACTCACACACACACACACACACGCAACCCGATGCACGCCTTCGAGCGCTACGAGACTGCGCATTCTCAACCGTGAGTTACACACACTCTCTATCACTCACACACACACTCACACACACACTCACACACTCACACACTCACACAC
This sequence comes from Siphateles boraxobius, assembly GCF_051911475.1. Lineage (NCBI taxonomy): Eukaryota > Metazoa > Chordata > Actinopteri > Cypriniformes > Leuciscidae > Siphateles > Siphateles boraxobius. Next base: position 1,957,828 of record NW_027509203.1, read on the forward strand.
TCACACACACACACACACACACACACAACCTGACGCACGCCTTCGACCGCTACGAGACTGCGCATTCTCAACCGTGAGTTACACACACTCTCTCTCTCTCACACACACACACACACACACACACACACACACACACACACACGACCTAACGCACGCCTTCGAGCGCTACGAGACTGCGCATTCTCAACCGTGAGTTACACACACTCTCTCTCACACACACACACACACACACACACACACACCCTGACGCACGCCTTCGAGCGCTACGAGACTGCGCATTCTCAACCGTGAGTTACACACACTCTCTCTCACACACACACACACACACACACACACACACAGACCCTGACGCACGCCTTCGAGCGCTACGAGACTGCGCATTCTCAACCGTGAGTTACACACACTCTCTCTCACACACACACACACACACACACACACACACACACACACACACCCTGACGCACGCCTTCGAGCGCTACGAGACTGCGCATTCTCAACCGTGAGTTACACACACTCTCTCTCACACACACACACACACACACACACACACACCCTGACGCACGCCTTCGAGCGCTACGAGACTGCGCATTCTCAACCGTGAGTTACACACACTCTCTCTCACACACACACACACACACACACACACACACACACACCCTGACGCACGCCTTCGAGCGCTACGAGACTGCGCATTCTCAACCGTGAGTTACACGCACTCTCTCTCACACACACACACACACACACACACACACACACACACACACACACCCTGACCCACGCCTTCGAGCGCTACGAGACTGCGCATTCTCAACCGTGAGTTACACACACACTCTCTCTCACACACACACACACACACACACACACACACACACCCTGACGCACGCCTTCGAGCGCTACGAGACTGCGCATTCTCAACCGTGAGTTACACACACTCTCTCTCACACACACACACACACACACACACACACACACACACACACAGACCCTGACGCACGCCTTCGAGCGCTACGAGACTGCGCATTCTCAACCGTGAGTTACACGCACTCTCTCTCACACACACACACACACACACACACACACACACACACACACACACACACCCTGACGCACGCCTTCGAGCGCTACGAGACTGCGCATTCTCAACCGTGAGTTACACACACTCTCTCACACACACACACACACACACCCTGACACACGCCTTCGAGCGCTACGAGACTGCGCATTCTCAACCGTGAGTTACACACACTCTCTCACACACACACACACACACACCCTGACGCACGCCTTCGAGCGCTACGAGACTGCGCATTCTCAACCGTGAGTTACACACACTCTCTCTCACTCACACACACACACACACCCTGATGCACGCCTTCGAGCGCTACGAGACGGCGCATTCTCAACCGTGAGTTACACACACTCTCTCACACACACACACACACACACACACACCCTGACGCACGCCTTCGAGCGCTACGAGACTGCGCATTCTCAACCGTGAGTTACACACACTCTCTCACACACACACACACACACACCCTGACGCACGCCTTCGAGCGCTACGAGACTGCGCATTCTCAACCGTGAGTTACACACACTCTCTCTCACTCACACACACACACACACCCTGATGCACGCCTTCGAGCGCTACGAGACGGCGCATTCTCAACCGTGAGTTACACACACTCTCTCACACACACACACACACACACACACACACCCTGACGCACGCCTTCGAGCGCTACGAGACTGCGCATTCTCAACCGTGAGTTACACACACTCTCTCACACACACACACACACACACCCTGACGCACGCCTTCGAGCGCTACGAGACGGCGCATTCTCAACCGTGAGTTACACACACTCTCTCACACACACACACACACACACACACACACACCCTGACGCACGCCTTCGAGCGCTACGAGACGGCGCATTCTCAACCGTGAGTTACACACACTCTCTCTCACTCACACACACACACACACACACACACACACACACACACACACGACCTGACGCACGCCTTCGAGCGCTACGAGACTGCGCATTCTCAACCGTGAGTTACACACACTCTCTCTCACTCACACACACACACACACACACACACACACACACACCCTGACGCACGCCTTCGAGCGCTACGAGACTGCGCATTCTCAACCGTGAGTTACACGCACTCTCTCTCACACACACACACACACACACACACACACACACACACACACACACATACACACACACACACACACACACACACACACACACACACACACACACACACACACACACCCTGACGCACGCCTTCGAGCGCTACGAGACTGCGCATTCTCAACCGTGAGTTACACACACTCTCTCTCACTCACACACACACACACACACACACACCCTGACGCACGCCTTCGAGCGCTACGAGACTGCGCATTCTCAACCGTGAGTTACACACACTCTCTCACACACACACACACACACACACACACACACACACACACACACACACACACACACACACACACACACACACACACACACACCCTGACGCACGCCTTCGAGCGCTACGAGACTGCGCATTCTCAACCGTGAGTTACACAACTCTCTCTCACACACACACACACACACACACACACACACACCCTGACGCACGCCTTCGAGCGCTACGAGACTGCGCATTCTCAACCGTGAGTTACACACACTCTCTCACACACACACACACACACACACACACACACACACACACACACACACACACACACACACACACACACCCTGACGCACGCCTTCGAGCGCTACGAGACTGCGCATTCTCAACCGTGAGTTACACACACTCTCTCACACACACACACACACACACACACACACACACACACACACACACACACACCCTGACGCACGCCTTCGAGCGCTACGAGACTGCGCATTCTCAACCGTGAGTTACACACACTCTCTCACACACACACACACACACACACACACACACACACACACACACACACACACACACACACACACACCCTGACGCACGCCTTCGAGCGCTACGAGACTGCGCATTCTCAACCGTGAGTTACACACACTCTCTCTCACACACACACACACACACACACACACACACACACACACACACACACACACACACACACACGACCTAACGCACGCCTTCGAGCGCTACGAGACTGCGCATTCTCAACCGTGAGTTACACACACTCTCTCTCACACACACACACACACACACACACACACACACACACACGACCTAACGCACGCCTTCGAGCGCTACGAGACTGCGCATTCTCAACCATGAGTTACACACACTCTCTCTCACACACACACACACACACACACACACACACACACACACACACACACACACACACACACACACACACGACCTAACGCACGCCTTCGAGCGCTACGAGACTGCGCATTCTCAACCATGAGTTACACACACTCTCTCTCACACACACACACACACACACACACACACACACACACACACACACACACACACACACACACACACACGACCTAACGCACGCCTTCGAGCGCTACGAGACTGCGCATTCTCAACCATGAGTTACACACACTCTCTCTCACACACACACACACACACACACACACACACACACACACACACAACCTAACGCACGCCTTCGAGCGCTACGAGACTGCGCATTCTCAACCATGAGTTACACACACTCTCTCTCACACACACACACACACACACACACACACACACACACGACCTAACGCACGCCTTCGAGCGCTACGAGACTGCGCATTCTCAACCGTGAGTTACACACACTCTCTCACACACACACACACACACACACACACACACACACACACACACACACACACACACACACACCCTGACGCACGCCTTCGAGCGCTACGAGACTGCGCATTCTCAACCGTGAGTTACACACACTCTCTCTCACACACACACACACACACACACACACACACACACACACACACACACACACACACACACGACCTAACGCACGCCTTCGAGCGCTACGAGACTGCGCATTCTCAACCGTGAGTTACACACACTCTCTCTCACACACACACACACACACACACACACACACACACACACACACACACACACACGACCTAACGCACGCCTTCGAGCGCTACGAGACTGCGCATTCTCAACCGTGAGTTACACACACTCTCTCTCACACACACACACACACACACACACACGACCTAACGCACGCCTTCGAGCGCTACGAGACTGCGCATTCTCAACCGTGAGTTACACACACTCTCTCTCACACACACACACACACACACACACACACACACACACACACACACACACACACGACCTAACGCACGCCTTCGAGCGCTACGAGACTGCGCATTCTCAACCGTGAGTTACACACACTCTCTCTCACACACACACACACACACACACACACACACACACCCTGACGCACGCCTTCGAGCGCTACGAGACTGCGCATTCTCAACCGTGAGTTACACACACACTCTCTCTCACACACACACACACACACACACACACCCTGACGCACGCCTTCGAGCGCTACGAGACTGCGCATTCTCAACCGTGAGTTACACACACTCTCTCTCACTCACACACACACACACACACGCAACCCGATGCACGCCTTCGAGCGCTACGAGACTGCGCATTCTCAACCGTGAGTTACACACACTCTCTATCACTCACACACACACTCACACACACACTCACACACTCACACACTCACACACTCACACACTCACACACACACACACACACACACACAACCTGACGCACGCCTTCGACCGCTACGAGACTGCGCATTCTCAACCGTGAGTTACACACACTCTCTCTCTCTCACACACACACACACACACACACACACACACACACACACACACACACACACACACGACCTAACGCACGCCTTCGAGCGCTACGAGACTGCGCATTCTCAACCGTGAGTTACACACACTCTCTCTCACACACACACACACACACACACACACACACACACCCTGACGCACGCCTTCGAGCGCTACGAGACTGCGCATTCTCAACCGTGAGTTACACACACTCTCTCTCACACACACACACACACACACACACACACACAGACCCTGACGCACGCCTTCGAGCGCTACGAGACTGCGCATTCTCAACCGTGAGTTACACACACTCTCTCTCACACACACACACACACACACACACACACACACACACACACACACCCTGACGCACGCCTTCGAGCGCTACGAGACTGCGCATTCTCAACCGTGAGTTACACACACTCTCTCTCACACACACACACACACACACACACACACACCCTGACGCACGCCTTCGAGCGCTACGAGACTGCGCATTCTCAACCGTGAGTTACACACACTCTCTCTCACACACACACACACACACACACCCTGACGCACGCCTTCGAGCGCTACGAGACTGCGCATTCTCAACCGTGAGTTACACGCACTCTCTCTCACACACACACACACACACACACACACACACACACACACACCCTGACCCACGCCTTCGAGCGCTACGAGACTGCGCATTCTCAACCGTGAGTTACACACACACTCTCTCTCACACACACACACACACACACACACACACACACACCCTGACGCACGCCTTCGAGCGCTACGAGACTGCGCATTCTCAACCGTGAGTTACACACACTCTCTCTCACACACACACACACACACACACACACACACACACACACACACACACACATACACACACACACACACACACACACACACACACACACACACACACACACACACACACACACACCCTGACGCACGCCTTCGAGCGCTACGAGACTGCGCATTCTCAACCGTGAGTTACACACACTCTCTCTCACTCACACACACACACACACACACACACCCTGACGCACGCCTTCGAGCGCTACGAGACTGCGCATTCTCAACCGTGAGTTACACACACTCTCTCACACACACACACACACACACACACACACACACACACACACACACACACACACACACACCCTGACGCACGCCTTCGAGCGCTACGAGACTGCGCATTCTCAACCGTGAGTTACACAACTCTCTCTCACACACACACACACACACACACACACACACACACACACACACCCTGACGCACGCCTTCGAGCGCTACGAGACTGCGCATTCTCAACCGTGAGTTACACACACTCTCTCACACACACACACACACACACACACACACACACACACACACACACACACACACACACACACACACCCTGACGCACGCCTTCGAGCGCTACGAGACTGCGCATTCTCAACCGTGAGTTACACACACTCTCTCACACACACACACACACACACACACACACACACACACACACACACACACACACAAACACACACACCCTGACGCACGCCTTCGAGCGCTACGAGACTGCGCATTCTCAACCGTGAGTTACACACACTCTCTCACACACACACACACACACACACACACACACACACACACACACACACACACACACACACACCCTGACGCACGCCTTCGAGCGCTACGAGACTGCGCATTCTCAACCGTGAGTTACACACACTCTCTCTCACACACACACACACACACACACACACACACACACACACACACACACACACACACACGACCTAACGCACGCCTTCGAGCGCTACGAGACTGCGCATTCTCAACCGTGAGTTACACACACTCTCTCTCACACACACACACACACACACACACACACACACACACACGACCTAACGCACGCCTTCGAGCGCTACGAGACTGCGCATTCTCAACCATGAGTTACACACACTCTCTCACACACACACACACACACACACACACACACACACACACACACACACACACACACACACACACACACACACACACACACACACACACACGACCTAACGCACGCCTTCGAGCGCTACGAGACTGCGCATTCTCAACCATGAGTTACACACACTCTCTCTCACACACACACACACACACACACACACACACACACACACACACACACACACACACACACACACACACACACACACACGACCTAACGCACGCCTTCGAGCGCTACGAGACTGCGCATTCTCAACCATGAGTTACACACACTCTCTCTCACACACACACACACACACACACACACAACCTAACGCACGCCTTCGAGCGCTACGAGACTGCGCATTCTCAACCATGAGTTACACACACTCTCTCTCACACACACACACACACACACACACACACACACACACGACCTAACGCACGCCTTCGAGCGCTACGAGACTGCGCATTCTCAACCGTGAGTTACACACACTCTCTCACACACACACACACACACACACACACACACACACACACACACACACACACACACACACACCCTGACGCACGCCTTCGAGCGCTACGAGACTGCGCATTCTCAACCGTGAGTTACACACACTCTCTCTCACACACACACACACACACACACACACACACACACACACACGACCTAACGCACGCCTTCGAGCGCTACGAGACTGCGCATTCTCAACCGTGAGTTACACACACTCTCTCTCACACACACACACACACACACACACACACACACACACACACACACACACACGACCTAACGCACGCCTTCGAGCGCTACGAGACTGCGCATTCTCAACCGTGAGTTACACACACTCTCTCTCACACACACACACACACACACACACACGACCTAACGCACGCCTTCGAGCGCTACGAGACTGCGCATTCTCAACCGTGAGTTACACACACTCTCTCTCACACACACACACACACACACACACACACACACACACACACACACACACACGACCTAACGCACGCCTTCGAGCGCTACGAGACTGCGCATTCTCAACCGTGAGTTACACACACTCTCTCTCACACACACACACACACACACACACACACACACACCCTGACGCACGCCTTCGAGCGCTACGAGACTGCGCATTCTCAACCGTGAGTTACACACACACTCTCTCTCACACACACACACACACACACACACACACCCTGACGCACGCCTTCGAGCGCTACGAGACTGCGCATTCTCAACCGTGAGTTACACACACTCTCTCTCACTCACACACACACACACACACGCAACCCGATGCACGCCTTCGAGCGCTACGAGACTGCGCATTCTCAACCGTGAGTTACACACACTCTCTATCACTCACACACACACTCACACACACACTCACACACTCACACACTCACACACTCACACACTCACACACACACACACACACACACACAACCTGACGCACGCCTTCGACCGCTACGAGACTGCGCATTCTCAACCGTGAGTTACACACACTCTCTCTCTCTCACACACACACACACACACACACACACACACACACACACACACGACCTAACGCACGCCTTCGAGCGCTACGAGACTGCGCATTCTCAACCGTGAGTTACACACACTCTCTCTCACACACACACACACACACACACACACACACCCTGACGCACGCCTTCGAGCGCTACGAGACTGCGCATTCTCAACCGTGAGTTACACACACTCTCTCTCACACACACACACACACACACACACACACACAGACCCTGACGCACGCCTTCGAGCGCTACGAGACTGCGCATTCTCAACCGTGAGTTACACACACTCTCTCTCACACACACACACACACACACACACACACACACACACACACACCCTGACGCACGCCTTCGAGCGCTACGAGACTGCGCATTCTCAACCGTGAGTTACACACACTCTCTCTCACACACACACACACACACACACACACACACACCCTGACGCACGCCTTCGAGCGCTACGAGACTGCGCATTCTCAACCGTGAGTTACACACACTCTCTCTCACACACACACACACACACACACACACACACACACACCCTGACGCACGCCTTCGAGCGCTACGAGACTGCGCATTCTCAACCGTGAGTTACACGCACTCTCTCTCACACACACACACACACACACACACACACACACACACACACACACCCTGACCCACGCCTTCGAGCGCTACGAGACTGCGCATTCTCAACCGTGAGTTACACACACACTCTCTCTCACACACACACACACACACACACACACACACACCCTGACGCACGCCTTCGAGCGCTACGAGACTGCGCATTCTCAACCGTGAGTTACACACACTCTCTCTCACACACACACACACACACACACACACACACACACACACACAGACCCTGACGCACGCCTTCGAGCGCTACGAGACTGCGCATTCTCAACCGTGAGTTACACGCACTCTCTCTCACACACACACACACACACACACACACACACACACACACACACACACACCCTGACGCACGCCTTCGAGCGCTACGAGACTGCGCATTCTCAACCGTGAGTTACACACACTCTCTCACACACACACACACACACACCCTGACACACGCCTTCGAGCGCTACGAGACTGCGCATTCTCAACCGTGAGTTACACACACTCTCTCACACACACACACACACACACCCTGACGCACGCCTTCGAGCGCTACGAGACTGCGCATTCTCAACCGTGAGTTACACACACTCTCTCTCACTCACACACACACACACACCCTGATGCACGCCTTCGAGCGCTACGAGACGGCGCATTCTCAACCGTGAGTTACACACACTCTCTCACACACACACACACACACACACACACCCTGACGCACGCCTTCGAGCGCTACGAGACTGCGCATTCTCAACCGTGAGTTACACACACTCTCTCACACACACACACACACACACCCTGACGCACGCCTTCGAGCGCTACGAGACTGCGCATTCTCAACCGTGAGTTACACACACTCTCTCTCACTCACACACACACACACACCCTGATGCACGCCTTCGAGCGCTACGAGACGGCGCATTCTCAACCGTGAGTTACACACACTCTCTCACACACACACACACACACACACACACACCCTGACGCACGCCTTCGAGCGCTACGAGACTGCGCATTCTCAACCGTGAGTTACACACACTCTCTCACACACACACACACACACACCCTGACGCACGCCTTCGAGCGCTACGAGACGGCGCATTCTCAACCGTGAGTTACACACACTCTCTCACACACACACACACACACACACACACACACCCTGACGCACGCCTTCGAGCGCTACGAGACGGCGCATTCTCAACCGTGAGTTACACACACTCTCTCTCACTCACACACACACACACACACACACACACACACACACACACACGACCTGACGCACGCCTTCGAGCGCTACGAGACTGCGCATTCTCAACCGTGAGTTACACACACTCTCTCTCACTCACACACACACACACACACACACACACACACACACCCTGACGCACGCCTTCGAGCGCTACGAGACTGCGCATTCTCAACCGTGAGTTACACGCACTCTCTCTCACACACACACACACACACACACACACACACACACACACACCCTGACCCACGCCTTCGAGCGCTACGAGACTGCGCATTCTCAACCGTGAGTTACACACACACTCTCTCTCACACACACACACACACACACACACACACACACACACACACACACACACACACACCCTGACGCACGCCTTCGAGCGCTACGAGACTGCGCATTCTCAACCGTGAGTTACACACACTCTCTCACACACACACACACACACACCCTGACACACGCCTTCGAGCGCTACGAGACTGCGCATTCTCAACCGTGAGTTACACACACTCTCTCACACACACACACACACACACCCTGACGCACGCCTTCGAGCGCTACGAGACTGCGCATTCTCAACCGTGAGTTACACACACTCTCTCTCACTCACACACACACACACACCCTGATGCACGCCTTCGAGCGCTACGAGACGGCGCATTCTCAACCGTGAGTTACACACACTCTCTCACACACACACACACACACACACACACCCTGACGCACGCCTTCGAGCGCTACGAGACTGCGCATTCTCAACCGTGAGTTACACACACTCTCTCACACACACACACACCCTGACGCACGCCTTCGAGCGCTACGAGACTGCGCATTCTCAACCGTGAGTTACACACACTCTCTCTCACTCACACACACACACACACCCTGATGCACGCCTTCGAGCGCTACGAGACGGCGCATTCTCAACCGTGAGTTACACACACTCTCTCACACACACACACACACACACACACACACCCTGACGCACGCCTTCGAGCGCTACGAGACTGCGCATTCTCAACCGTGAGTTACACACACTCTCTCACACACACACACACACACACCCTGACGCACGCCTTCGAGCGCTACGAGACGGCGCATTCTCAACCGTGAGTTACACACACTCTCTCACACACACACACACACACACACACACCCTGACGCACGCCTTCGAGCGCTACGAGACGGCGCATTCTCAACCGTGAGTTACACACACTCTCTCTCACTCACACACACACACACACACACACACACACACACACACACACGACCTGACGCACGCCTTCGAGCGCTACGAGACTGCGCATTCTCAACCGTGAGTTACACACACTCTCTCTCACTCACACACACACACACACACACACACACACACACACACCCTGACGCACGCCTTCGAGCACTACGAGACGGCGCATTCTCAACCGTGAGTTACACACACTCTCCATCACTCGCACACACATACACACACACACACACATGACCTGACGCACGCCATCGAGCGCTACGAGACTGCGCATTCTCAACCGTGAGTTACACACACACACACACACACACATGACCTGACGCACGCCTTTGAGCGCTACGAGACGGCACATTCTCAACCGTGAGTTACACAGACTCTCTCACACACACACACACACACACACACACACACACACACACGACCTAACGCATACCTTTGACCGCTACGAGACGGCGCATTCTCAACCGTGAGTTACACACACTCTCTCTCACACACACACACACACACACACACACACGACCTAACGCACGCCTTTGAGCGCTACGAGACGGCGCATTCTCAACCGTGAGGTACACACACTCTCTCTCACACACACACACACACACATACACGCACACGACCTAACGCACGCCTTTGAGCGCTACGAGACGGCGCATTCTCAACCGTGAGGTACACACACTCTCTCTCACACACACACACACACACACACACACGACCTAACGCACGCCTTTGAGCGCTACGAGACGGCGCATTCTCAACCGTGAGGTACACACACTCTCTCTCACACACACACACACACACATACACGCACACGACCTGACGCACGCCATCGAGCGCTACGAGACGGCGCATTCTGAACCGTGAGTTACACACACTCTCTCTCACACACACACACACACACATACACGCACACGACCTGACGCACGCCATCGGGCATTACGAGACGGCGCATTCTCAACCGTGAGTTACACACACTCTCTCACACACACACACACACACACACACACACCCTGACGCACGCCTTCGAGCACTACGAGACGGCGCATTCTCAACCGTGAGTTACACACACACACACACATGACCTGACGCACGCCTTTGAGCGCTACGAAACGGCACATTCTCAACCGTGAGTTACACACACTCTCTCTCACACACACACACACACACACACACACACACACACACACACACACACACACACACACACACGACCTAACGCATACCTTTGAGCGCTACGAGACGGCGCATTCTCAACCGTGAGTTACACACACTCTCTCACACACACACACATACACACACACACACACACACACACACACCCTGACGCACGCCTTCGAGCGCTACGAGACTGCGCATTCTCAACCGTGAGTTACACACACTCTCTCTCACACACACACACACACACACCCTGACGCACGCCTTCGAGCGCTACGAGACTGCGCATTCTCAACCGTGAGTTACACACACTCTCTCACACACACACACACACACACACACACACACACACAGACACACACACGCAACCCGATGCACGCCTTCGAGCGCTACGAGACTGCCCATTCTCAACCGTGAGTTACACACACTCTCTCTCTCACACACACACACACACACACACACACCCTGACGCACGCCTTCGAGCGCTACGAGACTGCGCATTCTCAACCGTGAGTTACACACACTCTCTCTCACACACACACACACACACACACATGACCTGACGCACGCCTTCGAGCGCTACGAGACTGCGCATTCTCAACCGTGAGTTACACACACACTCTCTCTCACACACACACACACACACACACACACACACACACCCTGACGCACGCCTTCGAGCGCTACGAGACTGCGCATTCTCAACCGTGAGTTACACACACTCTCTCTCACACACACACACACACACACACACACACACACACACAGACCCTGACGCACGCCTTCGAGCGCTACGAGACTGCGCATTCTCAACCGTGAGTTACACGCACTCTCTCTCACACACACACACACACACACACACACACACACACACACACACACACACACACACACACACCCTGACGCACGCCTTCGAGCGCTACGAGACTGCGCATTCTCAACCGTGAGTTACACACACTCTCTCACACACACACACACACACACCCTGACACACGCCTTCGAGCGCTACGAGACTGCGCATTCTCAACCGTGAGTTACACACACTCTCTCACACACACACACACACACACCCTGACGCACGCCTTCGAGCGCTACGAGACTGCGCATTCTCAACCGTGAGTTACACACACTCTCTCTCACTCACACACACACACACACCCTGATGCACGCCTTCGAGCGCTACGAGACGGCGCATTCTCAACCGTGAGTTACACACACTCTCTCACACACACACACACACACACACACACACACCCTGACGCACGCCTTCGAGCGCTACGAGACTGCGCATTCTCAACCGTGAGTTACACACACTCTCTCACACACACACACACACACACCCTGACGCACGCCTTTGAGCGCTACGAGACTGCGCATTCTCAACCGTGAGTTACACACACTCTCTCTCACTCACACACACACACACACCCTGATGCACGCCTTCGAGCGCTACGAGACGGCGCATTCTCAACCGTGAGTTACACACACTCTCTCACACACACACACACACACACACACACACACACACCCTGACGCACGCCTTCGAGCGCTACGAGACTGCGCATTCTCAACCGTGAGTTACACACACTCTCTCACACACACACACACACACACACACCCTGACGCACGCCTTCGAGCGCTACGAGACGGCGCATTCTCAACCGTGAGTTACACACACTCTCTCACACACACACACACACACACACACACACACCCTGACGCACGCCTTCGAGCGCTACGAGACGGCGCATTCTCAACCGTGAGTTACACACACTCTCTCTCACTCACACACACACACACACACACACACACACACACACACACTACCTGACGCACGCCTTCGAGCGCTACGAGACTGCGCATTCTCAACCGTGAGTTACACACACTCTCTCTCACTCACACACACACACACACACACACACACACACACACCCTGATGCACGCCTTCGAGCGCTACGAGACGGCGCATTCTCAACCGTGAGTTACACACACTCTCTCACACACACACACACACACACACACACACACCCTGATGCACGCCTTCGAGCGCTACGAGACGGCGCATTCTCAACCGTGAGTTACACACACTCTCCATCACTCGCACACACATACACACACACACACACATGACCTGACGCACGCCATCGAGCGCTACGAGACTGCGCATTCTCAACCGTGAGTTACACACACACACACACACACACATGACCTGACGCACGCCTTTGAGCGCTACGAGACGGCACATTCTCAACCGTGAGTTACACAGACTCTCTCACACACACACACACACACACACACACACACACACACGACCTAACGCATACCTTTGACCGCTACGAGACGGCGCATTCTCAACCGTGAGTTACACACACTCTCTCTCACACACACACACACACACACACACACACGACCTAACGCACGCCTTTGAGCGCTACGAGACGGCGCATTCTCAACCGTGAGGTACACACACTCTCTCTCACACACACACACACACACATACACGCACACGACCTAACGCACGCCTTTGAGCGCTACGAGACGGCGCATTCTCAACCGTGAGGTACACACACTCTCTCTCACACACACACACACACACACACACACGACCTAACGCACGCCTTTGAGCGCTACGAGACGGCGCATTCTCAACCGTGAGGTACACACACTCTCTCTCACACACACACACACACACATACACGCACACGACCTGACGCACGCCATCGAGCGCTACGAGACTGCGCATTCTGAACCGTGAGTTACACACACTCTCTCTCACACACACACACGACCTAACGCACGCCTTCGAGCGCTACGAGACGGCGCATTCTCAACCGTGAGGTACACACACTCTCTCTCACACACACACACACACACATACACGCACACGACCTGACGCACGCCATCGGGCATTACGAGACGGCGCATTCTCAACCGTGAGTTACACACACTCTCTCACACACACACACACACACACACACACACACACCCTGACGCACGCCTTCGAGCACTACGAGACGGCGCATTCTCAACCGTGAGTTACACACACACACACACATGACCTGACGCACGCCTTTGAGCGCTACGAAACGGCACATTCTCAACCGTGAGTTACACACACTCTCTCTCACACACACACACACACACACACACACACACACACACACACACACACACACGACCTAACGCATACCTTTGAGCGCTACGAGACGGCGCATTCTCAACCGTGAGTTACACACACTCTCTCACACACACACACATACACACACACACACACACACACACACACCCTGACGCACGCCTTCGAGCGCTACGAGACTGCGCATTCTCAACCGTGAGTTACACACACTCTCTCTCACACACACACACACACACACCCTGACGCACGCCTTCGAGCGCTACGAGACTGCGCATTCTCAACCGTGAGTTACACACACTCTCTCACACACACACACACACACACACAGACACACACACGCAACCCGATGCACGCCTTCGAGCGCTACGAGACTGCCCATTCTCAACCGTGAGTTACACACACTCTCTCTCTCACACACACACACACACACACACACACCCTGACGCACGCCTTCGAGCGCTACGAGACTGCGCATTCTCAACCGTGAGTTACACACACTCTCTCTCACACACACACACACACACACATGACCTGACGCACGCCTTCGAGCGCTACGAGACTGCGCATTCTCAACCGTGAGTTACACACACTCTCTCTCTCACACACACACACACACACACCCTGACGCACGCCTTCGAGCGCTACGAGACTGCGCATTCTCAACCGTGAGTTACACACACTCTCTCTCACACACACACACACACACACACCCTGACGCACGCCTTCGAGCGCTACGAGACTGCCCATTCTCAACCGTGAGTTACACACACTCTCTCTCTCACACACACACACACACACACCCTGACGCACGCCTTCGAGCGCTACGAGACTGCGCATTCTCAACCGTGAGTTACACACACTCTCTCTCACACACACACACACACACACACACACACACACGACCTGACGCACGCCTTCGAGCGCTACGAGACTGCGCATTCTCAACCGTGAGTTACACACACTCTCTCTATCACACACACACACACACACACACACACCCTGACGCACGCCTTCGAGCGCTACGAGACTGCGCATTCTCAACCGTGAGTTACACACACTCTCTCTCACACACACACACACACACACACACCCTGACGCACGCCTTCGAGCGCTACGAGACTGCGCATTCTCAACCGTGAGTTACACACACTCTCTCACACACACACACACACACCCTGACGCACGCCTTCGAGCGCTACGAGACGGCGCATTCTCAACCGTGAGTTACACACACTCTCTCTCACACACACACACACACACACACACACACACATGACCTGACGCACGCCTTCGAGCGCTACGAGACTGCGCATTCTCAACCGTGAGTTACACACACTCTCTCTCTCACACACACACACACACACACACCCTGACGCACGCCTTCGAGCGCTACGAGACT
>NW_027509203.1:1980000-1985000 GCF_051911475.1 Siphateles boraxobius
TAGAGTAGTGAGATACAGACACTGTGTTTACTGATGTATAGGTTAGTTCGTTGACAGATTGATGTTACAGCTAATGGTCATGAAAAACTTTTTTTCGGTAAATGTAGGCTTGTCAGTGATGTGTAACGTTATCTATACAGTGTTAGGCAACTGTCAGAAATGATTTGCGCAAACATGAAAGCATTTATGTAGATCGCTGGGAATATTCCCTTCAAAAACAAAACTCAGCCACTGCGTCTTCAGCGGTTCGAGTTTAGGAACATTAAATTGATGCTGTGTTTATTATTACAGCCAAGAACAGAACACCACAATCGCTTACGCCATTCTGCTCCAGCGTATCAACAATGGCGGAGTACGACGACGGCTCGCTCAGGGCGGGGCTGTGTTGAAACGCTGCTGTCAATCATCAATCGTGGGAGGGGCGTCCGATCTAGTGATGTCACAGAAACGAACGGCTCAATTTGAGGCAGGGGAAAACATATAAGGAGATTAAAACAAAACCACTGGATGGATTTTTATCATTATATGATGGTTGTGTACAGGCACTGCCAACACACATTTCAGTACAATCAACTTGTAAAAGTGCACTATTAAAGTCCCCTTTAATATATAGTAGAGTGTAATTTATTCCTGTGATCATTACTCCAGTATTCAGTGTCACATGATCCTTCAGAAATCACTATAATATGATGAAACATTCATTATTATTATCAATGTTGAAAACAGTTGTGTACAATTTTTTTCAGGACTCTTTGATAAATAAAGAACAGTATTTATCTGAAATAGAATCTTAAGCTACCATTAAGTTACTCAATAGTAACTCAAGCTTTGAGTTTGTGACTTTTTTTATTTTATTTGTGAATTAATTTCTTTTATTTTACATTGAGAAAATACAACGGTTCCAGGTTACAGAAATGTTGACGCATTAATATTAAAGTGTAATCACAAATATGGTTAATTAACTGAAATAGTTTGTTTTTGGTTTAAAAAAAATAAAAAATGTTTTATTGTGAATTAAATTGTATAGGTTACAGATATTTTTAACATGCGGTTTATCTACAAATGTAGGAAAAAAACAGAATAGAAAAAGAAATATATATATATATATATAGAAGCGAGTGTTTGAGTCGTCCCTCAATATCACTGAATATGAGACAGATTGTAATGCTTGAATGTGAAGATGGATGTGTGATGTTCTTGCTGATGCTCATGTGTGAACCAGCTCTGGGTCAGAGGTAGTGTGTGTGTAGTCTGAGGTAGTGTGTGTGTTTGTGTTAGGACACACTTCGGCGTATGACCTCACACATGTTTACCAAGACAAGGAACAAAACAGCCTAACTGGTTAATCGGCTAAGGCCGCGGCTAGTTAACTTGTGTCACGTTGTCGTCTGTAATCTTTCTCGTGTCAAACACACACACACACACACACACACACACACTGATTCTGTTACAGGACGACAGGCAACGAGGCATCAGGTTTTTCTCACAGCAATATCACCTACATCTCACTTGGAAATGTTTAGGATGATGTTTGATGTTGATTTGTCTTTATATGTCAATATTGTCCAGATATTGTAGAGAACGAACCTTGTGTAGTATGTGCTTTTCAATGCTGGGTTTATTATGCAAGCTTCATTACACACACACACACACACACACACACACACACACACACACACACACACACACACACACACACACACACACACACACACACACACACACTCTCTCTCTCTCTCTCTCTCTCTCTCTCTCTCAAACACACACACACACACACTGAAAAAATTTTGTTGACTTTACTTAATTTTATTATGTCAAGTGGTTGCACGAAATAAATGTATCTAAATCCAGATATATTTTTTAAGTTGAGTGTATAATTTTAGTGATATTATTAATATAGTAATATATTTATATATTAATATATAGTAATTGTATTGTTTTTAGTGTTATTAGTGTCATTAAACCTTTTGTTAATGTGCTATAGAAACAAAATAGCCTCACTATACTGGCTGTCCACTGTTTGTCAGCATTTGTTGCCCGCCAGGTATCCATGGTAGTCATGTGACTGCAAAGTACGACCCTTCGCAAGGAGTTTGATTGACAGGCGATCAGACCAATCATAATCTGCCAACTGCCATTTCTGTCCGACAAGCAGTCAAGAGGAGTTAGTAGATTAATGTGGAGGATCTGAACTTGAAAAACGCTGTACTGACGTCTTTACGCTGTTAAAACATCATTCCTCATGTTCATTCATGTTTATTTGATGCTATAAATGAACTAGGAGGAAGAGATGATCAGTTCACGAGCAGTGTTGGGAACGTTACTTTAAAAAAGTAATTAGTTATAGTTACTCACTACTGGTTCCAAAAAGTAACTGAGTTAGTAACTGAATTACTCTATAATAAAACTAACTCGTTACCAGGGAAAGTAACTATTTGCGTTACTGTTAAATCAAAAAGTTGCTATATGTCAAAAGAATTTGGATTTTTTTTTAGCAGTTTTTACAAGTCAGTTGAAATGAGTACAGACGGGTGTTTGTACATAACTTTCGATATTTATTGCACGTCGACACACAGCAAGAGTTTTATCCTGCACTTCAAGTATTATCTTTGTAAGATAAGTAAACAGTTACACCATATAAAGTGCATTTAACTCTAGCAAATTAAATCAAACTCTCTCAACCTGACACAACTGGTCAAGTAAACAACCTGTAGGCTACTTCCAAGTGTTTTGTTCACAACAAAAGTAAACTTTTAAACAACAACAAAAAAGTGTTTTTAGCTCTGTAGTCTTATTCTTAATTAAATAAATCAAACTCCCAATGTCAGACAACTGGTCTGGAATACATTCTGTACTTCAAGTATTTTCTTCAAAAGTAAACAGTTAAATAATATAAAGTGTGTTTGCAGTAACTGTAGCAAATTAAATAAATCAAACTCTAAAAACGCCATGCGTTGCCATTTAATTCGCTATTAAATAAGAGATCTAGCGCTAAAATGTGTTGTTTTTGAACTCAAGCTGAACGCTCGTTGCCTCGGCGATCAGTGTCATGGATACAGGCTCGCACAATCTTCACTCGGACGCGCGCTTCAATCTATCGCCGTTGTGGAGACTCTATATTCATTCCTGTGAAATCTCAAAATAAAATGCACACAAACATGTCCCTGCTTGATATAGTCTGTAACCATTGATGAACATATTCAGTTTTGATGAGAGAAAAAAAACTATACGGGTGCGGATTAGAACCCGTAACCTCTGACACGCTTGGCAAAAGATCTTCCACTAGACCATTCAAGAACTAAAACAAAATTTGCGGATCGATAGATTTATTTATGGGTTGAGCAGAGAGGCTGCACAGTTTGACGAGTTTGTACCCAGAACTTCCGAATGCGTCTCTGTCAGCACATTTCAAACCAAACTGACGCCTGTGGTAACGCACCGCATTTAACGTCCAGTAACGCTAACGGCGTTGTAACGATGGGAAAAGTAATTAGTTATTAGGCTAGTATTGGAAATTTGCCATCGTGTCAGCGTTTGTTGCCCGCCAGGTATCCATGGTAGTCACGTGACTGCAAAGTATGAATTGAACAATAAGAAAAATAATGAATAAAGCCTGCATTATCGTTTCAATAACCAAACTGATGGTTTAAAATGTTTCAGCCAATTAATGAAAATCTCCAGACACACACAAATGTATATCATCCTGTGACAACATCCATGTTTTACTCTTCATGTTATGTGGATGCAGGAGGTGAACCCAAATGCAGACAGAGTGCGATGAACACAAGGTTTATTGGTAACAAACAAGAAAACAAAACCCACGAGGGGGCAAAATACGGACAGGACAGGGAAACTTAGACTGACAAGAATAGACTATGACTGTACGAAAACAAACTATACTACTAACAAAATGTTCACAACGACACAAACTTCCACAAAGTACTCACAGGTAAGATAAGCACGGAGAACGATACACACATTGTTTGACACAATGAACCGACACAGGACAGCAAACACAAGGGGATTAAGTAGGGAACACTAATGACGAGGACAGGTGAAACTGACTAGACA
This sequence comes from Siphateles boraxobius, assembly GCF_051911475.1. Taxonomy (NCBI): domain Eukaryota; kingdom Metazoa; phylum Chordata; class Actinopteri; order Cypriniformes; family Leuciscidae; genus Siphateles; species Siphateles boraxobius. The sequence goes on from NW_027509203.1 coordinate 1,984,072, forward strand.
AGACGAGGATAACAAGGGGGCGGGGTTACGTGACGAGACCACACAAGCACATGGCCCAAGCAAAAGGCCATGTGCTTGTACACAAAACATGGGTCTGTCATGATTCTGCCACAAGACCAGAGAAATCAAAAGAAATGATGGCAGAATCATGACAGAACCCCCACCTTAAGGAGCTGCTACCAGACGCTCCTCAAAGGGAAACTAAACACAAGACAAGACAGACCGTGACATGGATAAAAACCAACAAAACATGGAAAACACTAATAATGGCATACAAGAAAAAATAATAACCGGGTTGGGATGGAACAATAAAAACATCAAACATGGCAGGGGGGGTGGAGGAATAACAGAGTTCATGGGGGTGGTCCAGGGTGGATGGGTGTGCTGGGGGTCGTAGGTCCACGGGATGAGGGCGGGGAACGAAGAATCCAGGCAGGTTTGGAGGGAGACACACGAGGACGAGACTTGGGTAAAACAGTACGGGGTTTCGTGGTGTCAGGGGGAACAGTCCGGGGACTACTGGCGACAGGGAAAAACGGGGAAACAGTCCGGGGATGAGACATGACAGAGGAGACAGGGGAAACAAACGGATGACCGGAGACAGCAGGGACTGCCGCAGCATGTAGTGGAACGGAGACAAGGGGATTATCAGGCGGTAGGGGGGTGGGAACAAGAACAGAGCTCCCAGAGGTAGACCCAGAATCAATGCTCCAGAATTCCGATTAGGTGACCGCCATAGGCTCTGAAAATGCACCCTCGGCGGCAGGCTCGGGTGCAGCGCTCTCGGCGGCAGGCTCGGGTGCAGCGCTCTCGGCGGCAAGCTCGGGTGCAGCGCTCTCGGCGGCAGGCTCGGGTGCAGCGCTCTCGGCGGCAGGCTCGGGTGCAGCGCTCTCGGCGGCAGGCTCGGGTGCAGCGCTCTCGGCGGCAGG
>NW_027509203.1:1990000-2052500 GCF_051911475.1 Siphateles boraxobius
ATGCAATATGTCAAACCTTTAACCTGCGGGAATAAAATCAACAGTTTAAAGCAGACAAAATCTACAGGAAAACCACAGACTTGGCAACCCTGATTATGAGAAACATTTATTTAAAGAGGACATATCATGAAAATCTGACTTTCTCCGTGTTTAAGTGCTATTATCCGGTGCTTCTACCAAACCAGAAAACATGAAAAGTGAAACCCAGTAACTTTGTTCTGGTGAGTCTTTCTCTGCAAGCATGTCAAAAAACAGAGCCCGACCGATATATCGATATTAGGCATTTTCATAACTATCGGTATCGGCATTTATAATGGCCGATAAATGAATATTAAAAAAAAATGCGGCGTGCGGTGATTCATGTAAGGGTGGCGCTGCCAATAAAACACCTAAAAGCTGTCACAATGAACTGGCAAAAGCAATGATATGAATACATCTAATATAGCAAGGAGACATTTTAATTGTTTATTAATAACAAGTGTTTTCAGTCATTGTGGGCTGCAAAGATGAAGTTGAGGATGCAGACTAGCGATCTTTGAACGCGCCAGAGAGAAATGCACATTGCATACGGATTACAGCAGAGAGTAGTCTGTCCTTCGTTTTGAATTGTTCTGTTTAAAAGTAGACATTTCAATAGATATATTTCTCAAGTCTATACGCTGAGTTTCGGTTCATTTATGAGACGAGTTGCAGTTCACTCGCCGGCGCCTCCGTTTCGAGATTATCCATTGTCTGCTATATTTACTTCTTATTTATTAAATCCAGGCAATTGGTTGATGAAACATTTATTAAAATTAAGATACAATTAATACAAAACGAAATTTACTGTAATGAAAGGCTTTGTGCTTTCTGTTCGACGTCTATGTGAAAGTTTTAAAGCACTTTTGATTTGCGCCGTGTAATTCACAGAATTGATTTCTCTGCTACAAGCCTCTGTCACGTATTGTGTGAGCTTGTGACTATTGCAAGCGCGCAGCTGAGAAGTCCTGATTATATTGTCTGCTATATTTACTTCTTATTTATTAAATCCAGGCAATTGATTGATGAAACATTGATTAAAATGCGTGGCGCGAGCGACAAATCTCCGACAGGAAACGGATGGCCCATTCTGCTTTGTAACGGGCGCTTTTCCGCGTCTCGGGTAAACAGCTGTTGCGACGCGAGCAGTAACGGCCGCGTCCGGTGTAGACACCGTGTTAAAGCTCATTCTGCCTATAACGCTACGCTACAACATCAAGCAATATTCCAATAACTTATATAATTATAACACTTTATATAGGGCCATTTTGCATTAAGAGTAGCCTAGTTTCACGTTTTGTAGGTACATTTTGCTTACTACTTATTTAAAATAGTATAAAAGTCTGTACATTATGTAATTAAAAACGTTTTCGTTATGATATTATAAATTTTACTTTAGTAAAAAGATCTGAGTTATTCCTCCACTGGTAGAGATTAGAGGAATTAAGACTAAAAATAGAAGATAATGTCAGTGACACTTTTGATATATTTATTGAAGCTGTTTTATATAACGTGACTAAATTAAAAGACAAAGTCGTTAGTGAAGATTATGCAACAGTATTTAGAATATAATATAATATAACATGCAATGCAAACTAGTTTGGTTACAGCTCAAATGTGTCTTTCTCATTCTATCATTCCCCCATTATCTGTCACACAAGTGTTTGATAACCACATTTGAGTGATCATTGCGAAACATTTATATATTTATTCTGTTTAAATACTGTATTTATATACAGTAGCCATCAAAAGTTTGTACACACCAATAGGAAAGTGTCCAAACTTTTGACTGGTACTGTACTATAATACACATAAATAATATTGCTACTGTACACATAAATAATATCGGCCGATATATCGGTATCAGGCTTTTTTTTATCGGTATCGGCATCGGCCCCCAAAAATCTATATCGCTCAGGCTCTATAAAAAAATAAGCCGATCAGATTTCTCTCTCTTTCTGACGTATGAAGAGGATCTTATTATAATATTACCGGCTCTTAATCTGCACGTTTACACACACCAGCCGACATTCGGTTTCTCGAGCGACAACAGTGACCAGTTCTAACGCACCGGCAGAAGATCCAGCAAAGCCTGAAACTGTTCTGTCGTTGAGCACAGACGAGCACTGAACACTATTGACCAGAACATGTCACCGCTGTCTTATAAACACCTCAGGAACTGTGGACACTTGTGTAGAAGTTCAACATGATGATGAGATGATCAGTGTAACTCCACAACAACTACATAAATGTCTCCATTAACATTCAGAAACTCTTCCTGAGTCTCTCCGTAAGGCTGCACTCGCTACTGGTTATTCTGGGATTCTGGATGAGTGACATTGGCCTGTTTTGTTATTGCCGGAGTTTCTGAAGCTCGTGTAAAGACTCCGCCCTCTTCTGAATGGAGGCGGAGCTGCAGCTCATTTGCATTTAAAGAGACACACACACAAAAGGCATGTTTTTGCTCACATCCAAAAAGGGGCAAATTTGACAAGCTATAATAAATGATCTGGTATTTTGAGCTTAAACTTCAGACACATTCTGGAGACACCATAGATTTATATTACATCTTGTGAAAAGGGGCATAATGTCATCTTTAAGATATTCATGTTGTCAGTACAGAGCGAGATGCAATTTTGGTGTTTAAAGTTCATGGATTGTCACAAACAATCGCAGAGCGACACACACACACACACACACACACACACACACACACACACACACACACACACACACACACACACACACACACACACACACACACACACACACACACACACTCTTACCTTTGATCTCAGAGACACAACAGCCACAGGCTACTTAGAGGTTTAGACTGATTCTGTTTAAGCCGTGAGCGGGTCAGGCGGTGCCATATGGCGAGAGACGGTGTGTGAGAACGGACTCAGTGCTACTGCTCAACACACTGATTCCAGGAGAAAATGAGAAGGGAAAAACAGCCAAACCAGAGCAAGGACAGTTGAGTGTGTTGATGGAATAGTTCCAGTCGAGGAGGAAGCGTTGATGGTGGAATTATGGGAATAGGCAGTTCCTTTGCTCCTCGATCAGATCAGGTCTTTACGATACGGTATGTGCTGAAATACAGGATTGTCTCGCCGTGACAGTCTAATGTGTGATCAGCTTGGTTAAACTGTGTCTTGATGATGTTTTCAGTGCTAGGGTTTGCTTTAATTCTGTGTTTTACAGTTATGCGTTTGGCAGATGCTTTACTCTTACAGTGCATTGATTGATTTGCTCTACAAGAACTAGCACTTCTATTAGTTCAGACAAATGTGATTCTTTTGAATGTTGCAATTGCTTTTTTGATCTGCTTGTATTGTCAAAACCACTGGAAGATACAAATAAATTAGATATTTGAATTAGGGGTGTACATATTTATTTTGTTTTAGGAAATTCCACCAGTGATGATTACCATTTTAAATGTAATAAATGTAATACTGCATTGATGAATTTCCAGCCTCAAGCATTTAAATACATATTTCTTTAAATACAATAAAACTAGTCTTTTTTTCCTCTCAGTAATTTTCCAGTACATTGAATTTGAATGGATTTACTATTTCCTTGAGTTTAATCATGATGTTCGTTATTTAAAACTCATTTAAAAAAAAAAAGAATTATATTAGCATCTGTCAAGAGAGCAAAATCATCACCTCGTGGAAATTGGTAATAAAGAGTTTAATGGCATTACTCCACTCTGATCAAAGTGTGCATGTGACGAACACAGATGACGTGGTCATGTGCAGATTCATAAACAGCGCTAAAGAATGCATCGTGTTTTGGGGGTGGTTCATGATGACAACATTGCGCAACATGAAAATAAGGCAATAATGAAAATAATGCAAATAATGCAATAATGCAACGTGAAAATAATACAATAATGAAAATAATGCAACATGAAAATAATTCCATAATTAAGATAATGCAACATAAAAATAATGCAATTTGAAAATGTTATAATAAAAATAATGCAATTATATAAATAATTAAAGCTGCAAGCAGCATTTAGCGGTGTTCAAGCAGTTAAGGCATTTAAGATTTTTAACCACACAAGCATCAAAAGACATTAAGTTTTATATAGCAAGCATTTAACCACATCATAGATGGAATAGACCATGTTTTAGCATCATTTACCATGTTCCAGTATGATTTACTATGAATCTAGCATGATTTACCATAGTTTACCATGATATACCAAGTTCCAGTATGATTCACCATGATTTACCCTGTTCTAGCTGTTCTAGTTTTAGGCCCAAATAAGAATGAGACCTTTTTGACAGTTATAGCGCCACCTATGGTCCGATCTCCATGAAACTTTGCATGCTTCTTCACCATGTTATGACACATACGCTCACCAATTTTTGTGAAGTTCTGAGTTTTTATTTATGATTTATAGGCTTTTGAGTGTATTTTGCCCCGCCCCTTTTTCTAAATGACCCTGTTACAGCCACCCAAATGCAAAATTTCAACTTTTTTTCGATAATTATTGATCTAGAGAGTCCAGAGAATTGTCCTAGACTGGTCTGGTTCCGATCGGGCGAAAAACCAGGGACTAGTTCGCAAAAGTAGGTTTTGGACAAAATTGGACGTAAAAATTTTTTTTAGGCCCAAATTGCAATCTGAGACATACATCTTGTTCGTCTTGATCACAGTGGTGTAAAAAGCATGATGCTAGGATCAACGGTCTAGGAGTTATGAGCAATTTAGTACTTTTGGTTGCTGTAGCGCCACCTATGGGCCAATCGGGGTCATACTCTGATAGGTTCTCCCCAAAAGTGTGGCCTACCATCTGGCTGAGTTTCAAGTCTCTAGGCCTTACGGTTTGGGCTGCACGATGCGTTTTAGGGCAATTTTTTTTTTCAAATAGCAAATACAATAGGTTTTCAGCACTAAAGTGCTTGAACACCTAATGAAAATAAAATTTCATGTAAACATCAGGGAAGAGGTTTGTCATGTAAACATCTTACTGCGATTAATGGGATCATCATTTTTGTCATAATTCTATCATCATTTACTCATGTTGTTCCAGACCTGTATATATATTACAGGTTTAAAACAGAATATATTTTGAAGAATGTGTGTAACCAAACAGTTGATGCTCCCATAGTATTAAAAAAAACCCCATGAAAGTCCATGTGGACCATCAACGGTTCTGTTACACACATTCTTCAGATGATCTGTAGTCCCTGTGAATAGTCCCGATGTTCCTCTGGATGACTCTCTCTTCTTCTCCACTCCTCAGAGTGAGCTTGACTCCGAGGCAGAACCTGTCCAGGATCATCCTGAAGGGAATCTTCCAGGGCGTGAAGGTGGTCCGGGGACCCGACTGGGACTGGGGGAACCAAGACGGTGAGACTCTGATCCTCTGATGCTTTACACTGGTGAACGTGATCAGCACAGTCTCAGAGGCTGACAGGAATCTCCTGGGTTTAATAAATGCAGCTTATTAAAATGCATAACCAGAATTTCATATGAAGGAAGCCCTTTGACTGTCTTTATGAACTTTATCATTTTTCTTTTTAGGCAAAATGCGTTTTAAAGGTGCAGTGTGTAATATTTAGGAGGATCTGTTGACAGAAATGCAATATCATATACATAACTATGCTTTCAGTGGTGTACGAAGATCTTACATAATGAAGCGTTGTGTGTTTATTAGCTGAGAATGAGGCGTTTCTGTCTACACACACCGCGGGTCTCCTTACATACACATGTTTCTACGGTGGCCCTGAGCAGACAAACGCGTTTCGTCACTATGATGTTCTTCATGTAAAGAAGCTGCTAAAGTCAGCGAATAAAACACTGACACAATGATGAACACGTAACAATAATACTCACAATAACATCGTTTCACTGAATAATTAAGTAAACATCATTTTTTAATATGTCTTTGTAAAGAAACATCATTGTTTAACTGGCGACCCTGCCGTCTCAGACGATGACATCACTTCCTGTCGGCCACCGTAACTTCTGTTGAGTGCAATTCACAACCTCACCACTAGATGCTGTTAAAACTTACACACTGCACCTTTAAATAATTGCGATTTGATCAAATAACCGTGATGAGTGAATAATTGCGACAGGCCGATCACCGAATAAACCAATGACGGCCTGGGATTCAGAAAGGAAAGTGACTTTGACTGCTTTTCTTTCTTCACTGACACCATATGAGCTGTAAAAGTGAAGACTTTACAGCTGATGAAATGAGCTCATGTTGTGTTATCATCATTGCTCGAAACTCTTGTGTATGTGAACATCTGTGTTTTCACTGCACTGATGAATGAGTCAAAATGTCTGTGCCGTTGATGGACGCTAGCAGATCTGTGGTGTTTCTGTATGCTGTGTGTCGCGTGTCATGGCTGTGCTAGTCCTGGTTAGTTAGTGATGTTGTTATTAGACGAAACTCCAGCTCATATTCAACCCCAAAATCAACAGAGAAAGAAGTTTTCCATGTAGAGAATAAAGCCTATTCTTAGCATAAAGAAAACAAGGCCTACTTTAAGGACCATGAAGATTATTTTTTTAAACAAATAAAAAAATGTGATAGTAGTATTAATAGAGTCATTTTAAATGAGGGGGAAACAAATGAAAATACCAAAATAGACCATTTTATTTATGCAAAATATGACTTATTATTTCCTCTAGTGATTTTGGGGAAAGTCGTGAGAGGTCTGTGAGATTGACCTGTGTGTGGCATAGCTTTACACATAGGCTGTGTTTAGCAGTATCCTTGTTGTTTAAGGATCCTTTCCTTGGGAAAAGTCGGATATTGGCTTTGTTCAAGTTAAGTATTCATATGAATTCTCATAACTCTTAATCAACTGCAGTTACACACATTTTTTTTAAATTCTGTTTAGTTCCATATAAGTGCCATAACTACTGTAGATCAGTGAAAAATATGACTAGATATCTCAAAATGTAGCATATAAACCACAGGAATCCTGCATATTGTTAAATATCTGAGATATTTTCTGACGTTACTCTGACATCTCTCATTTCCTTCAGACACGACACACACGCATGTTGATTTTTAAACGTTTTCTTCTCACTAATTTTCTCCCGATCCTCGTCTGAGACTCCTACCCTGTCCCGCTTGTGTGTGTGTGTGTGTGTGTGTGTGTGTGTGTTTGCAGGAGGCGAGGGGAAGGTTGGGAAGGTTGTGGATATTCGTGGTTGGGATCAGGAGTCGGGTCGCAGTGTTGCGAGTGTCACCTGGTCTAACGGCACCACGAACGTCTACCGCATGGGTCACAAGGGCAAGGTGGATCTGAAGTACGTGTCGGATGTTCAGGGAGGATTCTACTACAAGGAACACCTGCCCAAATTAGGTAACGTGTCAGACACTCAGATGAATCCGTGAACCATTTCAGATCAGAACCGATTAGTCTTCTTATGTTCCATATGTGTGAGAGAGGGATATTTAGGATTCGATATTACAGAAAATAGTGTTTTATCACGTTATATTGTAGCCTACGGAGTCTGCACATGACATGCGGACTATAATATATATCATGGACACATATTAACAATTTTTTCCCACGATTTATTAATTCATTCCCTCGTTTCAGTGATCCGTGGACACATTGAACTAATTACTGTGTGTCTGCGTGTGTTTTTTTTTGCGCGTGTGTGTGTGCGTGCGTGCGTGTGTGCGCGTGCGTGTGTGTGCGTGTGTGTGTGCGTGTGTGCGTGCGTGTGTGCGCATGCGTGTGTTTGTGCGCATGTGTGCGTGCGTGTGTGTGCGCATGTGTGTGTGTGTGTTTGTGTGTGCTCATGCGTGTGTGTGCGTGCGTGTGTGTGTGTGTGTGCGTGCGTGCGTGTGTGTGCGTGCGTACATACGTGTGTGTGTGCGTGTGTGTGTGTGTGTGCGTGCGTGCGTGTGTGTGCGTGCGTACATACGTGTGTGTGTGTGCGTGTGTGTGTGTGTGCGTGCGTGCGTGCGTGCGTGCGTGCGTGTGTGTGTGTGTGTGTGTGTGCAGGTGAGCACGCGGAGCTGCAGAGACAGGACAGCGCGGACACACACTCGTTCCAGCAGGGTGATAAGGTCAAGTGTCTCCTCGAGGTGGATATTCTGCGTCAGATGCAGGAGGGACACGGAGGCTGGAACCCCAAGATGGGAGAGGTGAAAACCACGCGTTTAATACTTATAAGTGCACCTTATTTCAAAGAATTTTTCTTTTGTCGTAATTGAAGTTATAAGTTATGAATAACTTTTTTTTTAAATTAACTTTTATCAAATTTGAAATTACTTTATTTTCTGTTGATGTCACCAAGACCATGCAAGTAAGTGGAGAAAAATAACCAGTAATATCATAGCAGACATTTCACAATTCAGTTAAACCCTGATGGGTAAAACCAAGCCCTGCTTTATTTCATTCAATATCATTTCAGAAATACTTCAAATTATGAAAGTTAAACATGTTGAATGTCAATGTACATGACCTGAATGTTTTAGTGCTGGGTAATAACATGCATCTCTACGGGTAATTAAATTCTTTGTCTTTACTTGTAGCTGGACTTTAAATTGGACACAAACATCTTTGTTGTAGTGATATACTGTAGTGTCTCAGTCTACATCACATTCACACTGGTGTTTTTAGACAAAAATGTGAATATAAAAATAATAATAATAGAATTATATTATTATTATTATTATTATCCCAAGACAGTGATATATTACTATTGTAATGCTATGGAATATTAGTTAGCATTTTATTTTACAGTGTCAGTTAAACATCTTACATGTACTTACTACAGTAATAACAGTAAATTATGCATAATTACACAAGCAACTAACACTAAAACTCACACATTTAGTAGGTACATGTTGTGAATTGATGTTACACAGTACTTTTGTTTGATTTACACTGTAACAACGTCACACTAATATAAAGTGTAACGAATATTTCATAGTAAGTATATTATTTTTGTAGTAAAACTGGTAGCAGTTTATTTTACAGTATCTTAGTTACACGCTACATGTAATTACTATAAATTGTGCATAGTTACATGCAATTAACTCTAAACCAAGCCCTATTGGAAGAACATGTAGTTAATCATTATTTGCTTTAATTGTATAATTATACTGTACTTTTTGGACATTTCTAAATGTAATATGTAAGTAAAATGCAGTTAAAGGGGTCATGACATATTTTGACATATGTTCCTTGATGTTCACTTATAATGTTAATAAAGTTTGCACAAAAAACAAACAAACAAATATAAATGCGGAAAAACAATTATTTTTGACCTACATTCTAAGCGTCAGTCTGAAATTGTGTTTTTAAGGCGTGGCTCCTTTAAGGCTATTATGATTGGCTAACGTCACTACAGACATCCATATAAAACCATAATTTACAGACAAAGCATTATAAAATCATTCACTTACGGATTGTGCTGCAACTGCAGTCAGATTAATACAGTCACTGCTTCATCTGTCATCTGTTCATCTGTCAATATATATATAGCGACCGGCGTTGACGCGTCACGGAGCAATACGTTTCAGAGATGTGTGTTCAGTTGCTCAAACACTTGAGTTTTATTCCATTTTCTAACTGTACGTTGCTTAAGAATGAAATGTCTAGAGTTTATTCCCACTTCTACTATTGAATCCAACGTTTCATCAGCGCTTGGATTCGCTTCCATGGTGCTGTCAATTTGTGAGGGGAAACTAAGCGCTATTGGCTATTTGAAAAGGGGGAGGAGCCATTCAATATGTCCTGCCTTAGTTTCCTGTTTCAGTGGAAATTATGTCAGCGCATCGAACAAAGCTGCGTGTCCCAAGGAACTCCATTGGGGCTTTAAGATATAACCAGCTGTGTTTAATTGGATAATCTAATTTTGTGTGAATTCGTCAATGCAAGCATGAAAGGGATTTCAATGCAGTATTCGAGTGATAGACATTTTTTTTAGGGAAGAGCGCTTCTGATTTTTGCTTACAGTAAACTTCTTGTCTTGTAATAATGTAGGGAACCACTCATACATAAACCAAGTAACAGTTACATTTTTTACTCGCATATAGGATTAAGTTTTAATCCAAATGACGCATGTGTGCTGAGTGAGCGATCAGCAATCAAGAGCATGCAACAGAAGTGGTACTGGTATCGCCGCATCACTCCTTGTTTCCAATGCTGGGATCCTTCAGTACAGAGACTCAAACCAGCTGTTTAAACTGGATGACACAGCAAACGTTCTTTCACTCTTCCCCTCGTCCTGTTGTCGGCAGACTCAAGTTTGTGGAGTCCGTCAGATCTGTATACTGTATCAGTGTAGACAGCTTCAGTCATTATAATGGTTTTTACTTTCTTTTGACGTGACGCTCACATCTAGTGTAGGCAAATGTCTACCATTAAGCGACTGGACGACAGTGGGCAGGGCCTATGGTGTGATGATGTATAACTATTGGTCATTGTCTTGCTCTGGAGGTGGGCATATGCAAAATTATCAACGTCACAGGTCACCCAATATCTAGCCTCAGCCTCAGACATCACTCTCACGGACCTTTGGCTGAACATCTGATGCATATGGCACACTTTTATAGAAACACTTCAGGAGTTTCGAAGGGGTGATCTGATTGGTTGAACTCTACCGGATGTCCGGGAGACAAGTGCCGTTCTTTAAAAGTCCGCCTGAAAACAAATTTTGGAAACAAAAAAACCCTCATGAAAGATGAACGTTGTCGTGTTTTCAACTGTGTGGCAATGACTGCTTACCAGGATCAACTAAACTCTGGATTTTTAAAGGTATGTGAAGTTCGTAGCTCCATGGTTGCAATAAAAGTTCTTGAATTAATTATTAGATGCACGCCGGGGACATCATAGGGACATGTTACAGCATGTTACATTTTCATGCACCTAAACGTGATGCGGAACACAACCAACTGTGATTGGTTGCGTTTTTTATGTCAGTGAAACGTCCTCAAGGCCGGTCCTTGCCCAAGAAATGCTGGGATCGAGTCCAAACCTTCTGCCGTCGGTCTGAAGCTCTGGCTATGGAAGACTATCCAATATCCAGTCGTATTTGGAGCTTGATTAAATAAATGCTTTATTTATAATTTTGTTTTTAGCTCTGAAACTTGCAGGATGTTTTAACGGTTTAAAGACCTCTTACGGCCAGTTTACACCTGATCACTTCATGCATTCTTACTGATCGGATTGCTATCTGATTTAACAAAATGATTCCATTTACACCTGGTCACATAAATGTGTTTTTGTAAAATGGATATAAATCCGATCTTCAGTTCCCGCGCTATGATTTAATGGAGTACACGTCACCGAAAGCAACCGATATGAGCTAAATTTGATTTGATCATCAGCTAATTTCAAAATCAAAGACCACAATAGGAGAGAGCGGCAACATCACTGCTAAGATAGTTTTGTTTCTTTTCTTTACTTTTAATGATGATGATGATAACTTATTTTCTCTTTTATTTGCGATCAACTCCACATTGGCTTGGTGAATAGAACCTTCAGATGTGGTGATGCAGTAGCGCCGTCATATCTGGCTATAACATGACATATAACACGCTCTCACACGTTTATTTTTAAGCATTGTTGGGAGTAGTACAATTTAAATGGTTACTTGGTTTCAACAACCACATGCATTTACACTTGTCCAGTTTCGTCTGGAATGCGGCCCAGACCTCCTACTGATGTGGTTTGAGCGATCGGATTTAAATCTGTCTCAAATGCGTTTCGGAGGGCATTTACACCTGGTCTTTTCACGATCGGATAGCTATCCAATCACAGAACACTCATGAAGTGGCCAGGTGTAAACAGCCCCTTATATGTCAAAAGATCAAGGCAAATTTGATTTCTCATGTCATGACCCCTTTAAAACCATTCATGTTGTGCTTAAAATTGTTGTATTGGATATCTGTTGTGTTTGTGTTGGCAGTACATTTCCAGAATCGGGTCTGTGCACAGAATAACAGACCGAGGAGACGTGCGAGTCCAGTATAGTAACAACATCCGCTGGACGTTTCACCCCGGAGCTCTGACCAAGGCAAGAAGATCCCACAAATAGCCAGACGTACTCAGAGGAAAAGCCATGTCTGTTGTCCTCACCTGTGAAGTGTTTGTTCCAGGCAGACTGCTGTGTATATTTAGCTACGCTCAAGCTCATATGGTCACTGTCTGTTTCACAAAGCCTGCTTTTTCCAAGCAGCAAGCCATAAATAGACAGCTGTGCCTATTTCTCTCTTCTTATGGCGGATGAACGATGGCGCCAGATTGTGGCGATTAGCTAAAGCCTCAGACGACTTTGACTAATTGGTATCGGAAAGTGTGTGTTGCTATAACAGAGTCTCTGTGTCTCTGTGCAGGTCAATACGTTTGCCGTGGGCGAGCTGGTGAAGGTTCTGGATGACATTGACAGTGTGAAGAGACTTCAGGTTGGCCATGGCGAGTGGACAGACAGCATGGCTCCTGTAGGTTCCTCATCAACAGAAACGTTTTGGGAGTGAAATCACATTTATTTGAGGGAACGAATCCATTAACCTTTAAAGTAAAGAAGCACCATACATGTAGCACAGTTCACATGCAAAGTACATGTATCAATTTAATAAAAAAACAGATATACAGAATAGAATAGTTCGTGTTAGTATTAATGGGTCTAGTGTTGATGGAAAATCTTCTGCAGTTTCTTGAAGATGGCTAAAGACTCAGGTTGAGTTCGGCATTTGACATTTCTCCAGTACTGGTGAAGGTCTGTGAAAGTGATTTTGTGCCTCTTTAGGCCACAAGACGCCGTTCACTTGCAGAACACAAGCTTCTGGAGACACATGGATCTGGAGTAATGAGTTTAGATATAGAGGAGCCAATGGTTGTTCTGTAGGCAAACATCAGTGCCTTGGATTGATTTAAGCTGTGATAAGCAACCCGTGCAATTTTCTGAGGAGAGATGTGACGCTCTCTTCGGCTCGATAAACATTCTTGCTGCAGCATCTGGATCAGTTGCAGACTGATGCTGGAAGGAGAGAGCATTACAATAGTCCACTCTCGATAGAACAAAAGTTTGGACAAGGAGCTGTGTAGCTCCGATAGGAAGGACCTGATCCTTATGATGTTGTATAAGGCAAATCTGCAGGACAGGGCAGTTCTAGCAATGTGGTCTGTAAAGTTCTACTGATCATCAATCACAACTCCAAGGTTTCTGGCTGTCCTGGATGGAGTTATGGATGATAAACCGAGCTGAATGGAGAAGTTGTGATGAAGTGTTGGGTTGGCTGAGACCACAAGCAGTTCTGACTTTGCAAGGTTGAGTTGAAGGTGATGGTCCTTCATCCAGCAAGAAATGTCTGTCAGGCTGAGATGCGAGCAGCTCCCGTCGGATCTTCCGGCTGAAATGAGAGGTAGAGTTGTGTATCATCAGCATAGCTGTAGGAAAAACATGTTTCTGAATGGCAGATCCTAGTGATGACATGTAGATGGAGAAGAGAAGCGGTCCCAGCACTGAGCCCTGAGGCACTCCTGTAGCTAGATGATAGCAGTGATAGGGAAAAACATGTTTCTAAATCACAGATCCTAGTGATGACGTAGTTATAGAAGAGAAACGGTCCCAACACTGAGTCCTGAGGCACTCCAGTAGCTAGATGATAGGAGTGATGGGATAAACCATGTTTCTGAGTGACAGATCCTAGTGATGACATGTAGATGGAGAAGAGAAGCGGTCCCAGCACTGAGCCCTGAGGCACTCCTGTAGCTAGATGATAGCAGTGATAGGGAAAAACATGTTTCTAAATCACAGATCCTAGTGATGACGTAGATATAGAAGAGAAACGGTCCCAACACTGAGTCCTGAGGCACTCCAGTAGCTAGATGATAGCAGTGATGGGATAAACCATGTTTCTGGATGACAGATCCCAGTGATGACATGTAGATGGGGTAGAGAAACGGTCCCAACACTGAGCCCTGAGGCACTCCAGTAGCTAGATGATAACAGTGATGGGATAAACCATGTTTCTGAGTGACAGATCCTAGTGATGACATGTAGATGTAGAGGAGAAGCGTTCCCAGCACTGATCCCTGAGGCACTCTAGTAGCTAGATGATAGCAGTGATGGGATTAAACATGTTTCTGAATGACAGATCCTAGTGATGACATGTAGAGGTAGAAGAGAAGAGTTTTTAGCACTGAGCCCAGAGGCACTCCAGTAGCTAGATGATAGCAGTGATAGGATAAACCATGTTTCTGAGTGACAGATCCTATTGATGACATGTAGATAGAGTAGAAAAGCGGTCTCAGCACTGAGCCCTGAGGTACTCCAGGACATTGTTGTCTGATCCTCTATTTGACTCTTCCTTTGTTTTTATTCTCAGGCATTGGGTCAGGTTGGGAAGGTTTTAAAAGTGTATGCCGACGGGGACCTGCGTGTGGCGTTTGGAGGTCAGACGTGGACTTTTAACCCCGCGTGTCTCTCTGCACAGCCTGGTGAGGTCGATGCCAATCTGATGACGGCTGAGAACAGCAGCGAATCAGGAAGTAAGAATTCACCGGAAGTGCCGCTCCTCACTCTCCTCATCATGTCATATGATTCTTTTCTTTTTTCTTTGGGTTTCACTTTAAGATAAAAGAGAAAATAACCACGTCATCTGTTCTCTATCACACTTTCCTGCATGAAACCAATGCTTGTTTTTCTCGTTTCAGCACTGTGTTTTTAGTGTATCTCTCTCTCTCTTTCTCTCTCTCTCTCTCTCTCTCTCTCTCTCTCTCTCTCTCTCTCTCTCTCTCTCTCTTTTTCTCTCCTTCACATGCTGTGCCAGTTCTGGATTGTTTGTGTCTTGATGCATGGTGACATTTTGACTCATTCTGACTGGTTTTGAACTGTGGGACAGTGACACCTGGGCTCATGGAAACCTTTCTGAACGCAGAGTTTAATTCTTTCTCTCTCCGTCATTCAGGTACGGTTATCTCCGTCCTGGAGAAGCTGCTGTCTCAGTCAACAGAGCAGGATCATCCGGGACGGCTGGTTATCGAGGCGGCGCACGGGAGCGCCGTTAAAGTGCGCGAAATGGTGCAAAAATACCCTGACAAGGTCAGTGCCTCACAGCCTGAGAGAATTTAGTAGAAAATCTCTGGATGTTTTAAGTCATTTCTGGATCTGTCTCTACAAAGGGTTACAGCCTTTCCTTTTATAAACACACTAGAGACAGACTTAGCTGTTTATCTGTGTTTGCAGGAAAAACTGCCCTTATAGTATAATAAAAGTGTTATAATATTATTAATTATATAAATACAACTTTTTACAGCGTTAAAGTAAATCATATAGGTATATTTTATTATAATTTTTAACTTATTTTTCAAGGATTCCAAGTTTAAAAAAAAGACAAAACATAATTAAATGGCTAATCACAATTATTAGTTTGACAATTAATCTTCAGCAAAAAATTCATGATCGTGACAGGTCTACTAGAGTACTAAATTTTTTTATATTTTTGGAAGAGTCTCTTCAGCTCCACAAGACTGGATTTATTTGATCAAAAATACATTAATAATAGTGACATATTATTACAATGTAAATCAGCTGTTTTCTATGTGAATATATAGTAAAGTGTAATTTATTCCTTTGATCAAAGCTGAATTTTCAGCATCATTGCTCCAGTCTTCAGTGTCACATAATCCTTCAGAAATCATTCTAATATGCCTATTTGATGATCAAGAAACATTTATTTTTGGAAACATTTGTATGATAGTGTAAGAAAGATACTTAAAATACTTGTAAGAAAAAAAAACTTGTATTCAGCAAGGACACATTAAATCAATCAGAAGTGAACAGTAAAGACATTTTAGAATGTTACAAAAGATTTCTATTTCAAATAAATCATGCTGAAAATTCAGCTTCGATCACAGGAATAAATTATTCCTTTAAAATAAAACATTATTCCAAACTTTTGACCGGTAGTGTCTGTTCTCTCTCTCTCTCTGACTCCGTTGAGCATGGATGTGAAGTAGGTCGATTGGTCGGTCGATGGGTCAAGTCTTTACAGAAGTGTGTTTTACTGACGCCTGTGTGTGACTGTGTCTAGGTGGATATAAAGAACCAGGGTAAGACCGCTCTGCAGGTTGCTGCCCATCAGGGGCACGTGGAGGTGGTGAAGGTCCTGCTTCAGGCTAACAGCAACATCGAAGCTAAAGATGAGGACGGAGACGCCGCGCTACACTACACAGCCTTCGGGTGAGCGCAAACGCTTATTCATGCCAAGAAAAGTCCCTATGTGTATTGCCAAGTATTAGATGCAGGCAGGATTTGAAATGCGGGTAAAAATCACCTGTGGCGGGGAACGCTGTCAAATCTCTAGCCAATTTGGCGGGTTTCTTATTATGTTTTCTCACTTTGCTGGGAAGTTCGTATAAGCCAAATCTGTGCAGATTTAGTGCAAATACTCATGATTCATCATGATATATTAAATACAACATATTGCTCAGAATTTAGTCATATCTGGCTTACTTGAGCATTCGTCACTACGCAACAAATAACGGCACGCTTGTTAATTTGCATTGAAGCAATAGCGAAGATTAAAAAGCATTTGGTTAACAGAAAATACAGTGTTATTTTCCAACATCCTACATTTTTTATGTTCTTTGTACTGTATTGATCTGTCCATCTAAAACACATTATTGATGATGAGGATGAAAGAGGAAGGGAGGAGATGCTGGATGACAGGATTTAGTTTGAATTAGAAATGAATGTATGAAATCCAAATTTTATAATATAGATATTATATAGGGGAAATGGAAAAAATGGGGGAAGAAAACAGATTAACAAAGTCACAGCATGCATATATATGTGATTCTATATATATATGTGATATGTTTTTTGCTCACTCGGAGCACACAGCGATATTGTAGTCTACTAGTCCTCAGCAAACTGTATTTGACCCATTAACATGAAGGCATGCTCTGGAGACACTGACATAATCGTGCGACAGGAAGTGTTTCTTCCTGAGTTGAGTAGTCGAGCTACAGTCGTCACCGTAATTGATTATTTGAAGGATTAAATACAAGCGTCACCTCTGTCTTTCTCAGAAAACGCACCACACCAGGGCTAAGCTAACTGTAGTCTGATTAATGTGTATCAACTGTTATATCACCAAGGCCGATGTGTGGCATTTCTTTAATTGGCCAATGTGTCTTTTAATTTGACACTGTGTGGGACTTTTATTTTGACAGCACCGAGAAGAAAGCAGAACCTGAGCGCAGATCAACTCGAAACTCCCATTCTCCGTCTTCATTAGTTTATTTAAATTTAATAAATTATTAGACCGAACTATTAATCAAAGAAAGGAAACAGTGTACAAAAAAACTAGTATAGCACCCCATGAGCTGCACAAATTATGGGCGTAACTTCTGTTAAACTGTACACGACCAGCGAAATGTTCACTCTATGAACACAATAAGCATTTTCAAACACTGGGTAAATGAGATGACATTATTCTCCTCACCCTACATTAAAATGACATTTAAACATGTAAAAGCATTGCTACAACAGACCATGGGTAACCGCCGAATATTTCCGCAGCAATATTACAGACATGTTAAATATCACCGTAGTAATAATGTCTGTATTATATAACATACGTTGCCTTAAAGGCATAGTTCACCCAAAAAGGAAAATTCTGTCATCATTTACTCACCCTTTTGTTGTTCCAAACCTGTTTGAGTTTCTTTGTTCTGTTGAACACAAAAGAAGATATTTTGAAGAATGTGAGTAACCACAGTAGACGGCAGCCATTGACTTGCATAGTATTTTACAGTACAACATTTATTTTTGAGGGGTGTTTTATTGTATGCTTGGTCTTGTTTCTCTCATGCAGTGTTTTCCTATAAATCATCTGTGTGTGTCTTGTGCTCTTGTTTGTGTGTGCAGGAATCAGGCAGAGATTGCGCGTTTGCTGCTCAGTAAAGGAGCCGGAGTGAACCTGCTGAATAACTCCATGTGTACGGCGCTGCACATCGCTGTTAATAAAGGCTTCACGGACGTGGTGAGAGTGTTGACGGAGCACTCGGCCGACGTCAACCTTCAGGTCAGACACACTAACCGCCTCACGTGAACATGAACACTAAAGATCTGGATTAGTTATCTGTTTTGAGTTTAATTGGTGTAGTTATTTCTTTTTTTTGGTAATAGGAGCAGTTTTTTTTATGTTGGATATTCAAATATTAGTTGGATATTATTTTTATGTATGTTTGTTAATGGGGGATTTGTGAACTAAGTAACTCGTTTAGAATTATTGTTTTTATGTTGATGTGAAGATTTTGGGCCTCCAGTGACATGTTGTTGGTAATTCAAAGTGCTTTACATAGAAGAAATAAGAATAATTTAAACAGTTTAGAATAAAAAAGAAAGTAAAATACTAACAGTGGTACAGTGCTCATTCAGTAAATGCACAGCTAAACAGAAGTGTTGTGAAGCCCAATTTATACTTCTGCCTCAAACTCACGCCGTAGCTACGTCGTAGGCTGTGTGTAGCGCGCGTACCCTTCGCCGTACCCTGACGTGCACCTCTCCAAAAATGTAACAGCGCGTCAATTCTACGCGGACGCAAGCACTGTGATTGGTCTGCTAGAAACCCTCCCTCGGGTTTCACATGTTCCCTCTGCATGTGTAATTGCGCATCAACGCAGACAACGACGCAGAAGTATAAATGAAAACCAACGCGTAGTGTATAACGTAGAGGCTCCAGCAGAAGTATAAATCAGCCTTGTGTCTGGATGTGAATGTGACTGTAGGAGCACATCTGATCTCCTCTGAAAGCTGGTTCCAGCTGCGGCTAAAGCGGATTCGCCTTTGTAACGAGGTTCAGATGTTACGGGAAGGAGGAGGCGGGAACCGGCGAACATTTAATGACACAAAATAAAAACAATACAAAATGAAAGTAAAAGACAGCAGCCCCTCACGTACGACTGCTGTCACATATAACAAAACAGACACAACACAAGTCCAGGCCTGGCCATTCTTGATCTTCACAGTCGTCGCTCCTCCTTTTATGCTTCCACTCCTCCGTGAGAGATACGAGACCGGTGCGTCGCGCAGGAGTCCCTCATCATTAATCACGCCCTCGGCCTCGTCCTGCTCGCCACAGCCATGCTTAGAGTGAACCCTTGGTGTTTCTATCTGAGTGATCTGTTGGGTTTATATTCAGTGAGCATAACTGCAATGTATTGAGGTCCTAGGCCATTGAATGATTTATATACCAGTAATAATACTTTAAAATCAATCCTAAATGTAACTGGCAGCCAGTGTAAAGACCTGAGGACTGGTGTGATGTGTTCTGGTTCTGCTCAGCGTTCTGTATGAGCTGCAACTGTCTTATGGTGTTTTTGGAAAGGCCAGTGAGAAGTCCATTACAATAATCCACCCTACTGGTGATGAAAGCATGCACAAGTTTCTCTAAGTCTTGACTGGAAACAAATCATCTAATACTAACAATATTTTTCAGGTAATAGTATGCTGATTTAGTTATTGCTTTGACATGACTACTGAAACTAAGGTCTGACTCCAGAGACACACCAAGATTCCTGACTTGATTTTTAGTTGTTTGACCCCTAGACTGAAGGTATGCGTTCACCTTGAGAACTTCATCTTTGTTTCCAAACGCAATGACTTCAGTTTTGTCTTTGTTTGACTGAAGAAAGTTTTGGCACATCCAATTGTTTACTTCATCAATGCATTGGCAAAGGGAGTCAATGGGGCTGTAATCGTTAGGCGATAGGGCTAAGTAGAGCTGTGTATCGTCTGCATAGCTATGGTAAGCGATTTGGTTATTTCTCATTATTTGGCTCATTGGGAGCATGTACAGGTTGAATAGGAGTGGCGCAAGAATTGAGCCTTGAGGGACTCCGCATGTCATGGATGTCCACTCAGACTTATGGTCTCCTATACTCACATAATAACCTCTGCCTCCTAAGTATGACCTGAACCATTTTAGGACTATCCCAGAAACCCCGGGGAAGGTGGATGCGATACAGAACTGGCCTCATCTCTCTTCCATTAAGTAGCTGCAACGTGTTCTGGGGTTCGCCAACTTTTATAGAAAGTTCATCGCCTGATTGCTTCTACCATCACAACATTTATCCATAATCAGCCCAAGTCTGTGTCCTGTAGTCCAGCCGCCACGAAATCCTTCACCCAGTTGAAAGAAGCCTTTTGCACCGCGGCAGCTGTGAGCTTCTAGCCATCACACGTGTCTGGTGTAGACATGGTGTCCAGCGCACATTGGATCTCCTTCATTACTGTTTAAAAAGTTGTTTGAGAGAATTATATAAAATATTTGATTTGTATACAAGTACAAGAGTCCCCATAAAATGAATAAAAAATCATCATTTACTGACTATCAAGATTTTTAGAGAAATAATCCATCTCTATGAGTCCAGATAATGCGAGTGAATATGGGTTGACGGTTCAATAAGTGCACAGCTATCATGAGAAAAATGAACCGGTGCAACACTTTTATATGGGTATGTTTGAGGGGATCTGTAGCACAACCCTTTTCACCTACAGTAACCAAACTTCATGCACTTAAAGATCTCATCAAGCTGAACAACTTTTGCACACTAAGTCAAATCCAGTCCAACAGTTAGTTAGCTGTTATGGGTTGTTTAAATGCAAATGAAACTCTGCTCCGCCTCCGTTCAGAAGAGGGCAGAGTCTTTACACAAGCTTTATATATTCCAGCAATAAAAAACTCGAATTTTAGTCAAATCTCAGCAACAACCAGTAGCGAGTGCAGCCTTACGGAGAGACTCAGGAAGAGTTTCTGAATGTTAATGGAGACATTTATGTAGTTGTTGTGGAGTTACATTGATCATCTCATCATCATGTTGAACTTCTACACAAGTGTCCACAGTTCCTGAGGTGTTTATAAGACAGCGGTGACATGTTCTGGTCAATAGTGTTCAGTGCTCGTCTGTGCTCAACGACAGAACAGTTTCAGGCTTTGCTAGATCTTCTGCCGGTGCGTTAGAACTGGTCACTGTTGGCGCTCGAGAAACCGAATGTCGGCTGGTGTGTGTAAACGTGCAGATTAAGAGCCGGTAATATTATAATAAGATCCTCTTCATACGTCAGAAAGAGAGAGAAATCTGATCGGCTTATTTTTCGACATGCTTGCAGAGAAAGACTCACTAGAACAAAGTTACTGGGTTTCACTTTTCACGTTTTCTGGGTTGGTAGAAGCACCGGATTATAGCACTTAAACACAGAAAAAGTCAGATTTTCATGATATGTCCCCTTTTAACTGATTTTTTTTTCCTGTTCTGTGGTCAGGATTCATATGGAGATACACCCTTACACGACGCCATTGCTAAAGACTTCAGAAGCATCATTGAGATTCTGACTGTGGTGCCCAACATCGATTTCACCCAGCAGAACAACCGCGGGTTTAACCTGCTGCACCACGCGGCTCTGAAGGGCAACAAACTGTGAGTGTTCATCTTCTTCTGTCCTGGAGTAGCTGTTCCTCCTTTATTACACATCACTGTGGAATCATAATTGTTTAGCCACGTTCTGTTCATAAGATATTTTTCCATAATAACACTAAACTGTTTATTTGACTGAATTTTCCTGCATAATTGTGCTAGTTACATGTCTCTCAAATGTGCTTATTCTTCTCGCATGATGACTTAATTTACTCAAATCAATATTTAAAGAGGATCTATGATGCTTTTTCCATGTTCTTCTTTCTTTAAGTCAAGTAAAATCACCTTATATAGCGCTTTTTAAAATACAGATTGTTTCAATGCAGTTTTACACTGATAACAGGAAAATTATGATTCATTGATGCAAATTTGCAAACAGTTCATTTTGGATGTACAACAGCTCTAAAAGAAAATAGTGTCATTATTCAACTGAAGTCAGTTCAGTGTTGATTCAGTTCCGTTGTAAAGATCATCAATTATTAAATTAATTTCCTCTATAAAGCAGTTCTGCAGAAAGCAGGGATGTCATCATCCAGGTCAATTCAGTTCTCATCCAATACTGTCAGTACAGTCCGATCAGTTATGTTGATTTTAAAACGGTTAGTTCCAGTCCTTGATTCTGATTGGTCAATAGTTGTGTTTTATTCACGATAAAACACGACCGCTTCACCCAATGGTTCTATGTATCACTACACAACACTCCTAGCAACCACTCTTAGCAACTTAAACACAGGCTATGTTCTCATTAATGTTGTTCATTGATAAGCTTATAGAGTATTGTGAGAGATTGAGTAAGCGAGTGTACCTGCATTTACAGTAGATATAGCATCTTCCTTTAGGTCAGTCCTATATTCGTAATAAAAATCCATTTGAATGTCCGTTTCGATATCTTGTCCTTAACAGTTAAGGGGTTTTCCCGGTTGTGTCTTGCTTCATGTTCACAACCAGTTTCAGTCCTTTCAATATAAAAGTCTTCTCTACTGACTGTCTCACGCATAAAGTCAGTCTTTGACGCCATCTAAAGGTGAAAAAATGTAACTTTTGTTGCTGTTCACAGTCAGGAACAATTTTTTCCAGAGGAAGGAAGACTTTTAGTGATTTTACTTCATGAAAGTTGCATTGAAAACATTTTTTTTGGCTTTAATATTTGCATTGTGTGGTCACCGTTTTATAAAAGCAATAAGGTACGAGAGGCTAGTGCTGTATCGTGAATAAGTCACGGCTGACTACTTCGCGTCATGCCTAACAACGCCTTTCAGCCGTGACTTATTCACCGTACAGCACAGCCTCTTGTATCTTCTTGCTCACCTATAAAGTGTCCCCAACTAAGCAAGGCGACAGTGGCAAGGACCCCAAAAAGAGACTAAAAACCTTGGGTGAAACCAGACTCAGTCGGGGAACCAGTTCTCTTGCCAATGAACGAACATGGTGTCATTATGATTCAGACTGCATCACAAGTCAGAATTCAGATCGGGATCGGAAGCATTCAAATATTCATCCAGTTCCTTTTACTTAAAGATTAGATCCATCATGCCATAAGGTCTATGTGGAGGACCTGTCTGGTTCTTGTGTCTCTGCTGAGGATCAGTGCCGATGGCTGTCGTGTCGATGAGGCCTATAGTTGACACGGTCTCTTCTGACATTCAGGGATGTGTTGTGGTCGTGTCTAGGCGCAGGTCCACCATCAGATCTGGATACGGCCCGGATTCAGCTGACTACGGTAACCTCAGGATAAACAGAGAGACTAATATTAGCATAGATGCCATTCTTCTTACGATGTAACAAGTACATCGGGTGTTATAGGAAGTGGTCCTGGTTCCGTTCGACCTAGCCTAATTTATCCAGCTTAACAAATCTTTTAAATTAATGTGATAATGTGTTGTGTATGCCAGGTTAAAGGGATAGTTCACCCAAAAATGAAAATTCTGTCAGTATTTACTCACCCTCATGTTGTTCCAACCCCGTAAGACCTTCGTTCATCTTCGGAACACAAATTAAGATATTTTTGATTAAATCTGAGAGCTGGATCACTCCTCCATAGGCTTCTTCAGGGATTGAAACTTGCCTGCCCCGAAAAGTAATTAAAGACATTGTTAAAATAGTCCAAGTGACTACAGTGGCTCAATCTTAAGTTTATCAAACGACGAGAATTCTTTTTGTGCGCAAAAAAACCCCCAAAATAACGACTTTATTTCAACTATTCATTTCCTTCTCTGTGGGCCTCGAGTCAGTTCACTAGTGTAACAGCGTAAGCTTTTGTTGTTGTACGTCACACGCATCACACACATGACCAGCATCGGCCAATAGTGAGCCTACGTGTGACGTAGCTCTACGCAATCATTCACATTACTGACAGAATTTACATTTTTGGGTGAACTATCCCTTTAAAGAAATGTGTTTTTAGTCTAGATTTTTACAGTGTGTCTGATTCTCAAACAAGGCTAGGAAGGCTGTTTCAGAGTTTAGGTGCTAAATGGGAAAAGGATCCACTGCCTGCAGTATCAATTGGGATGAATTTTGAGGTCCCAATAGATGTGAAGGACTATAATGCGTTAGGAGCTCGCTCAAGTAATGGGGAGCTAAACCATTTAGTGCTTTGTATAGATTTTTAAATATTGGACCAGCTGTTATTTGTTTATTATGCGTGCAGGGCAACCACCCATAAGAGCATTACAATAATCTAGCCTTGATTTCATGAACGCATGAACTAACTGCTCCGCATTTTTCATTGAGAGAATTATGTCGTAATTTAGATATATTTTTAAGATGCAAGAATGCGGTTTTACAGATGTTAGAAATGTGGCTTTAAAATTAATGATTGGTTTCAAAGAGCACACCCAGGTATCTAACTGACGACAAAGACTCGACAGAGCACCCATCAATTGTTAGGCAGTATTCAAGGTTATTACATGCAGAGGTTGGGAATGGAGTAGTAGGAAATTCCTAGATTTACTGTGCATTCCGTTAATTTTGTGAATTGGTATATTTTGTCAGGGTACAAAGAAATATAGAGCTGAGTATCATCAGCATAACAGTGAAAACTAATGCCATGCTTCCCTAATGATATCTCCTAAGGATAGCATGTACAGAGTGAACAGCAGCGGTCTTAGTACTGAGCCTTGTGGTACACCATACTGAACTTTTGATCGATAAGACATCTCTTCATTTACTGCTACAAACTGATAACGGTCAGATAAGTATGATTTGAACCATGAATGATAGAACCATGAACACTCTCCTTCCACGAAATGCGAAAAACCTCTAGTTTTGTTTTTTTTCCAGCTGCACTCCATTTTTCGGGCTGCTCTCTGAAGAGAGCACTCTTAAGTTCTTTCTTGTGTGCTCGTTGTCCCACAGCGCTGGACTATTTTCCTTTATCTTCTTTAAGCGCAAAGTTCCAACTGTCTCTAAAGTATTGGAAAAGAGAGAGTCAAAAGTTTCTGTTGCAACATCGAGTTCTTCTAAGCTATCCTGCATGCTGAGTAGTTGAAGATTATTAATAAAGCCATCTTTAGTGGCAGAAGTGATGGGTCTAACATATTTGTAACAGAGTCAGCTTTTCAGCTTTGGCTAAATTAAGTACACTCAAGACTAGATAATGATCTGAGATGTCATCGCCCTGCTACAAAATTTAAACGCCATCCACAGCGAATCCATGTGCCAATATTAGATCTAGAGTATGATTACGACAATGAGTTTTGTTTGTTTATTTTTTTAAAAGGGACAATGAACATTAATGAACATAAGGACAATGTCCAAATGTAAATGAGCCAGATTTAGCCATGCAGACTAATTTTCATCCGGAGTCCCTGGCAGGTTGTTATTATGAAAAACTGTAAAAACATTGCATACAGAAAACATTAAAAACATAAACAGATTACATAGATGCATTTCACCTCAAGCAAACACAAATAATGACACATAGAATATATCAACCTGTGAATACATGAATTCACTACTGCAGATTATGACAACATATTTGATTGTCTAGCAACCACTGTTTAATAACTTTTGAAAAGATGGTGAGAGAAGTAATGTTTCTTACTTCTGTAGGTATTGTGTTCCAGGTACACGCTGCTCTGTAGGAAAAGGCTGACTGTCCAAAGGAACTTTTCCTATATGGTATTTTACAGTCACCTCTAGCAGTAGCTCTGGTGGATGAGTAAAGATTTTGTTTAACAAATTCATTGAGTGGAGGGGGGGCTAAACCATGGAACATTTTATACACAAGCAAGATATCAGCATATTTGACCATATTTGCCAGATTTCTTTACTGTTCCCCTTTGTTTCACATAGCATTAATGAAAAATGTCGCTTTAGCTTTTTTAAGTTATTTTACAACTGCATTTCTCAGTGTGTTAAATATCACATTCTCATATTCCACTTTGTTCCTGAGAGCCATCTTGAGAGCTTGGTCCCTTTGTTTCATGAGTGACCTTATTTTTTCATTTAATATAAGGATATTAAATAATTGTAATATTAGACATTAATATTATTTATACAGTAATTTATATATATATAAATATTTATATATATAGTAGATCATTTATTTTGCCTGGTTTATATTTCAGGGTTGTGACGTGGGTTGTGACGTGTTGTCTCACTCAAATAGAGTATGTTGGTAAATGTTAATCCAATGCATCTCTTTCATTAATTACATGGATATTAAAATCACCAACAATTAGGACTTTATCTGCAGCCAGTACTAACTCTGATAGAAAATCAGCAAATTCTTTGATAAAGTCTGTATGGTGCCCTGGTGGCCTGTACACAGTGGCCAGCACAAATGTCAAGCGGGATTTATAATTTACACTAGATAGTGTTACATTAAGCACCAACACTTCAAAAGAATTATATTTGAAACTAGACTTCTTAGTAATTCCGAAGATATCACTATAGATTACAGCAACACCTCCCCCTTTGCCTTTCATACGAGGCTCAGGTTCATAACAATAATCTTGGGGAGTGGACTCATTTAAAGTAATGTAATCGTCTGGTTTTAGCCAGGTTTCTGTCAAACACAGCACATCTAGGTTATAATCTGTGATCATATCATTAACAATAAGTGCTTTTGTAGAAAGAGATCTAATATTCAGCAAGCCAAGCTTTATTGTTTATTCATCTGTATTCTATTGTTTTTTAATTTCTTGAACATCAATTAAATGTTTACCCTTAAATGAAATTTTTGTATTTCCTTATTCGGGGAACAGACACCGTCTCTATATCATGATATCTAGGTGAAAGAGCCTCTGTTGGCGCTTTTCCACTGCATGGTACGGCTTGGCTCGGTACGGCTCACTTGTGGCGCTTTTCCACTGAATGGTACAGTACGGTATGGCTCGCTTCGGCTCGCTTTAAATGTTACCACCTCTGTTGAGGTTCCAAGCGTACCGTACCGATACTAAAATGTGACGTGAAAACAATTTTTAGATCAGTGATTTGTCAGACAGACAGAATCGTCACTACCAGCGTCATTGTATTTGCGAGACATCAAACCCGCTAGATTTAAATAGCCAGTAACAGCCTCCGCTGTAGCACCTGTTTTAAGACTACTTGCTTGAAGAAAAAAAACGTCCAAAAAAGAATCGTGGTCAATGGACGAGAAGTGCAGACGTTCCTCTTGTTGGTTGCCGAGGAGCGGATGATAACGATCAGTCATAATCCCACCCACTTTGAAACGGTACTAACTGCAGTGGAAAAGCAACCGAGCTAAAGCGTGCCGCGCCGAGTCGTACCACGCAGTGGAAAAGCGAAGCGAGCTGAACCGTGCCGTGCCGTGCCGCGCCGAACCGTACTGAGCCGTACCGAGCCGTACCATGCAGTGGAAAAGCACCATAAGTGATGGGGTTTATCTGACCTCAGTGACATGTGACAGCTAGCAGACGATCGGTTTAGCCAGTGTGTCTGCTTCCTGACCTGAGCCCCAGATTGTCATGTTTGAGCTCTAAGACTACGTGTCATATTACTAGAGAGTAGAACAGCACCATCCCAGGAGGGAAGAATACCATGTTTTTTCAATGGATGCAGTGGATAAGACACATGCCTTTGGTGTGAGAGACCCGGGTTCGAATCCACTGTGAGACACCAATGTGTCCCTGAGCAAGACACTTAACCCCTAGTTGCTCCAGAGGCGTGCGACCTCTGACATATATAGCAATTGTAAGTCGCTTTGGATAAAAAAGTCAGCTAAATGAATAAATTTAAAATGTAAATATTATTTTGCAGACACCATTTAGACAGCCAGCCATTGAGTGAGGACAGTGTGCTATGTACCTCATCACCCCGGTAAACAGGAAGGGGCCAGAGCAAATTACAGTGTCTGACATCATACTTCAGTGAACAGGTCAGCAAACATGTGCCACCCATTTCTCAAGATTGTCAAAGGCAAACGCCTTTGATACTCTTGAGAAATGGGTGGCACATGTCATCTTGAGTGAGTCAGATTAGAGAGGTTTCCTAATCCAGAACATGCTCTTCCAGCCACGCTTGCTGGTAAACACGCACACGCAGGCTTGTACACACTTCCTCCAGTGTGACCCAGATTCTTTCATAACAGCGACACGGTTAACCCGAACAGCTCCAGGGACACACTCCCTCGCACGCACTCACAGTCACACTTAACAGGATTTACACAAGTAGGGCATGTTCCTGGATCTGGAGCCTTGTTGGTCCAGGAGCAACATTTCTAAGAACCATCCAAATCCAAATGTTTGGTTGGTGGAATTGAATATTTATCATAAAAAATTGCATTAACATTTAATTATCTATTTTGTTCATGCTCAGTTACATTGTAAACTTAAACTTATACACACAATACACCCCCCCCCCACCCAAAAAATAAATCACACACACAAGTATGTATGATCTTCTTTTTATTCTTTTTATTGGATTGCACAGATCAAATATTGAATTTTTTAATCCTGAAAAGTTTCTAGTTGTATTAAAGTATCTTAAGGATGTATTATCTGCGCATTAGTGCAGGATTGTAAATATGATGATTGTTCCAGCAGGTTTCATCCAACATTGGATGGATTATTTGTGATTATTAGTAATATCTAACTGGAAGTCTTGGCCACAGATTCTCATTTATTGTTATGGAATGCTGCATCACTTTTTACTACGCACACCGGCTAGAGAAATGTACATTGAGTAAGTGAGTTTTTGTTTGTGTGTGTGTGTGTGTGGGGGGGGGGGGGGGGGGGGTTGTTTTGTTAAGCCCAATTTATACACGGGTTTCTTGTATACAAACAATACCGGATGCGCGCGCATCCAGGGGGCAAAAAAATGCTATCTGTTATGCCGAGTTCTGTAAAAGAACATTGTAATTAACGTAGATTTCGCATTGTTTGTAATTTCTTGTTGACTCAATAATAAACTACAATTTCAGAGTTGGATCTGTTTGTTTGTGTTTCATATTAATATAACATTATGTAAAACGTCCAACTGTTTACGAATCAAAATCCGGAAATACTGTGATGCATGAATGAATTATCATGTTAGACTAAGTTAGTAATGCAATAGCCTCTATAGAGCCCGAATTTGCTTTTATATAAGTTAATCCTGTTTACGTTACTTTACCACCTGCAACATATCATGACTGCACACATATAACGTTACTTTACTGTAAATCAAAGATTTGACGATGGATTATGTGGGAAGTAGTAGCTACCTCTGACCGTGGCGATTATATTAAAAAACTTACTCTCAGCAATGGTGAGATCTTGCCGGATCCCTACGCAATACCTGACGATCTTTGGATTGTGGATGACAAGAAGTAGCCAGCAATTGTATGGCCTGATATATATATATAATTGTCTAATTCAGACACCAAGTGTGTATACAAGAGAAATGATAAGAGCGTACAAATCCCTTGATGCATACAACTACGTGCTATGTGGTCATGTGCAGCTCGTCAAATACTTTGATGCTGCACCGGATTTTTGCGTGTTGAGGTCAGATGTGCTCCCTAGTCAAAGGCAAGGCATTAAAGCCAAGCCTTATGATGCCTGGGTGTGTGTCCATAAGGGCCTTGGTTACATCATTACGGCTAACTGCAAATGCATGGCAGGGTACGTCTATCAAAATGTATCTGCCATCAGAAACCCTTTACTCCGGTACGAAGACCACGGGTCTTTTGCCCCCTGGCTGCGTGCGCAAGCAGTGATGACGTCGCCGAGAAATCCATGTATACTTCTGCGTCGAATTTACGCCGTAGCCTCGTCGTAGGCTGTGTGTAGCGCGCTTACCCTTCGGCGTACCCTGACGTGCACCTCTCCAAAAATGTAACAGCGCGTCAATTCTACGCGGACGCAAGCGCTGTGATTGGTCTGCTAGAAATGGGGGTAGAATTGTTCCATTATTCCAAATAAATAGATTATGATCCACAAATAAATGTATATAATTTAAATAAATTAAAGAAATAGTTTAATTCTTTGTGAAAGTCTTTACATTTATTTGTGGATCTTAATCTATTTATTTGGAATAATGGAACAATTCTACCCCCATATCTAGCACCCCTCCCTCGGGTTTCACATGTTCCCTCTGCATGTGTAATTGCGCGTCAATGCAGACAACGACGCAGGAGTATAAATGAAAACCAACGCGTAGTGTATAACGTAGAGGCTCCGGCGTAGGTCCGACGCAGAAGTATAAATCAGCCTTTAGGAGTCAAGGTCAGTAAGAGCAGATTGGTGACATGGCAACCAATTAGACTGACTGACACCTGGGAGAAGATACACACACACACACACACACACACACAGTGTAATCTGATGTAGAGCTGCTGAAAACTGCACACCCTTCAAAACTCAGCTAATCTACCACTCACTCACCACACACACACACACACACACACACACACACACACACACACACACACACACACACAGTGTAATCTGATGTAGAGCTGCTGAAAACTGCACACCCTTCAAAACTCAGCTAATCTACCACTCACACACACACACACACACACACACACACACACACACACACACACACACACACACACAGTGTAATCTGATGTAGAGCTGCTGAAAACTGCACACCCTTCAAAACTCAGCTAATCTACCACTCACACACACACACACACACTCACACACACACACACACACACACACACACACACACACACACACACACACACACACACACACACACACACACACACACACTCACACACTAACTCACTCACACACTCACTCACTCACTCAAACACACACACACATATATACACACACACTCTCACACACTCTCACACACACACACACACTCACCGCACACACACACACACACACACACACACACACACTCAACGCACACACACACACACACACACAGGAGGAGCTGGAGTTTTGTTTTTTTGACCTTCCAAACAGCCTCTTTTGAGTACATGACGCTGAACTGTATAATCGACTTGTCCTCGGCCAGATTCCCTGCGTAACTGTTCTAGTTTCATGTCACATTCTGCTCCAGTTCTCTTATAATCAAATCCGGTTACATTTCAATGATCCACTTTAGACATTCTGCTTACGTGTAAGTAATGTTGCAAAACGTCAACTAGCTGTCATTAGAGTATTAGTAGATCATAAGGTTAGGGTTAGTAGAATAAGTTGACATTTAGTTGCAAAGTTACTCATAGTCAGTAGAATGTCTAAAGTGAAGTAAAGTGAATTTACATTCAGATCAAAAGTTCATGTTTGTATATTTAATTGTTTAGTAAATGAGTAGCCACGTAATGAAAAGCATAATGTACAGCCAGCCAGTCGTTAACACTATAAAATACATTGTAACCCTTTACAATAAAGTCTCATCCGTTAACATTAGTCAATCCATTCACTAACAATAAGCAATATACAGTCAAACCATAATGTATTCACACACCTTCAACATTTCTCACATTATATCAGTTTATTCGCTATAGTTTAGAAAATGGTAATAAAATATGAGCAGAACACAGAGTTATGAGATCAGTTGATATTTCACAGGTTTTGTCCGTCCTTCTGTTAGACTCTCACACATGAATTATGTTGAATATCTGTCAGCTGTTAAATTTAACTACACAATTAGATAATACCAGTTTAGCTCAACCAGTTTAACCAAGCAATGCTTCATGTTGTTCAGTCTGTGGTGTAAAAAGCTGCATTAGTTATTAGTTAGCTGCATTTTACTGCTAGTCACTGTATGAAGAATATTTGGGTATAATGTCACAGTTTACTTACATAACTGAGCTATAGTGTTGTGAAAAAATATTAAAAATCATATCTGGTGTCTGAATATTTTTTGGTTTGACTGTACATTTGTTTCCATGTTTATTAATCTTTATTAACATTAGTTAATAACAAAGACAGCTGCTCATTGTTAGTTCAGGTGATTTCAATAATATAAACTTTTGATTTTAATCATACATTAGTAAATGTTGAAATTGACATTAAATAATATTAATAAATGCTTTAGAAATATTGTTCAATGTTAGTGAATGTTAACTAATATTAACAAATGGAACTTTATTGACCTTGTAAAGCCCATCAGACTGAGAGAAGATCCTGATCCGGTGTTCCTGCTGTCTGAAAACAGATTCAAATGTAAAATGTGGCGTTTAATTCTGACCGTGTGTGTGTGTGTGTGTGTGTGTTCCTCCAGCGCGACGGAGATGATCTTGGCTCGAGCGCGACAGCTGGCTGACGTGAAGAAGGATGATGGATTCTCCGCTCTTCATCTCTCCGCTCTGAACAACCACCGGGATGTGGCCGAGATCCTCCTCAAAGAGGTGAGAGATTACACTGTTCCTCGATCCCACATTTACAGGGATAGTTCCCAAAACTATAGTTAGTTCTCCCATGATTTACTCACCCTTAACTCGTCCTCGGGGTATATGACTTTCTTCTTTCAGACAAACACAGAGTTATATTAAAAATGTCCTGGCTCTTCCAAACTTTATAAAGGCAGTGGATTGCTGTTTCTGTTTTGAAGTCCATAAAAGTACATCTATCTATCAGATGCACTTCAGACAGATGCACTTTTATGATGGATAGATGCACTTTTATGATGGATAGATGCACTTTTATGATGGATAGATGCACTTTTATGATGGATAGATGCACTTTAATGATGGACAGATGCACTTTTATGATGGATAGATGCACTTTTATGATGGATAGATGCACTTTTATGATGGATAGATGCACTTTTATGATGGACAGATGCACTTTTATGATGGATAGATGCACTTTTATGATGGACAGATGCACTTTTATGATGGATAGATGCACTTTTATGATGGACAGATGCACTTTTATGATGGATAGATGCACTTATGATGGATAGATGCACTTTTATGATGGACAGAAGCACTTTAATGATGGACAGATGCACTTATGATGGATAGATGCACTTTTATGATGGATAGATGCCCTTATGATGGATAGATGCACTTTTATGATGGATAGATGCACTTTTATGATGGATAGATGCACTTTTATGATGGATAGATGCACTTATGATGGATAGATGCACTTTTATGATGGACAGATGCACTTTTATGATGGATAGATGCACTTTTATGATGGACAGATGCACTTTTATGATGGACAGATGCACTTTTATGATGGATAGATGCACTTTTATGATGGACAGATGCACTTTTATGATGATAGATGCACTTTTATGATGGATAGATGCACTTTTATGATGGATAGATGCACTTTTATGATGGACAGATGCACTTTTATGATGGACGGATGCACTTTTATGGTGGACGGATGCACTTTTATGATGGACGGATGCACTTTTATGAAGGACGGATGCACTTTTATGATGGACGGATGCACTTTTATGATGGACACATGCACTTTTATGATGGATAGATGCACTTTTATGATGGTTAGATGCACTTTTATGATGGACAGATGCACTTTTATGATGGATAGATGCACTTTTATGATGGATAGATGCACTTTTATGATGGACAGATGCACTTTTATGATGGATAGATGCACTTTTATGATGGACAGATGCACTTTTATGATGATAGATGCACTTTTATGATGGATAGATGCACTTTTATGATGGACAGATGCACTTTTATGATGGACAGATGCACTTTTATGATGGATAGATGCACTTTTATGATGGACAGATGCACTTTTATGATGGATAGATGCACTTTTATGATGGATAGATGCACTTTTATGATGGATAGATGCACTTTTATGATGGACAGATGCACTTTTATGATGGATAGATGCACTTTTATGATGGATAGATGCACTTTTATGATGGATAGATGCACTTTTATGATGGACAGATGCACTTTTATGATGGATAGATGCACTTTTATGATGGACAGATGCACTTTTATGATGGATAGATGCACTTTTATGATGGATAGATGCACTTTTATGATGGACAGAAGCACTTTAATGATGGACAGATGCACTTATGATGGATAGATGCACTTTTATGATGGATAGATGCCCTTATGATGGATAGATGCACTTTTATGATGGATAGATGCACTTTTATGATGGATAGATGCACTTTTATGATGGATAGATGCACTTATGATGGATAGATGCACTTTTATGATGGATAGATGCACTTTAATGATGGACAGATGCACTTTTATGATGGATAGATGCACTTTTATGATGGATAGATGCACTTTTATGATGGACAGATGCACTTTTATGATGGACAGATGCACTTTTATGATGGATAGATGCACTTTTATGATGGACAGATGCACTTTTATGATGGACAGATGCACTTTTATGATGGATAGATGCACTTTTATGATGGACAGATGCACTTTTATGATGATAGATGCACTTTTATGATGGATAGATGCACTTTTATGATGGATAGATGCACTTTTATGATGGACAGATGCACTTTTATGATGGACGGATGCACTTTTATGGTGGACGGATGCACTTTTATGATGGACGGATGCACTTTTATGAAGGACGGATGCACTTTTATGATGGACGGATGCACTTTTATGATGGACACATGCACTTTTATGATGGATAGATGCACTTTTATGATGGTTAGATGCACTTTTATGATGGACAGATGCAGTTTTATGATGGATAGATGCACTTTTATGATGGATAGATGCACTTTTATGATGGACAGATGCACTTTTATGATGGACAGATGCACTTTTATGATGGATAGATGCACTTTTATGATGGACAGATGCACTTTTATGATGATAGATGCACTTTTATGATGGATAGATGCACTTTTATGATGGATAGATGCACTTTTATGATGGACAGATGCACTTTTATGATGGACAGATGCACTTTTATGATGGACGGATGCACTTTTATGATGGACGGATGCACTTTTATGATGGACGGATGCACTTTTATGAAGGACACATGCACTTTTATGATGGACGGATGCACTTTTATGATGGACAGATGCACTTTTATGATGGACACATGCACTTTTATGATGGATAGATGCACTTTTATGATGGACAGATGCACTTTTATGATGGACGGATGCACTTTTATGATGGACGGATGCACTTTTATGATGGACGGATGCACTTTTATGAAGGACGGATGCACTTTTATGATGGACGGATGCACTTTTATGAAGGACGGATGCACTTTTATGATGGACACATGCACTTTTATGATGGACGGATGCACTTTTATGATGGACAGATGCACTTTTATGATGGACACATGCACTTTTATGATGGATAGATGCACTTTTATGATGGACAGATGCACTTTTATGATGGACGGATGCACTTTTATGATGGATAGATGCACTTTTATGATGGACGGATGCACTTTTATGAAGGACGGATGCACTTTTATGATGGACGGATGCACTTTTATGATGGATAGATGCACTTTTATGATGAACAGATGCACTTTTATGATGGACAGATGCACTTTTATGATGGACAGATGCACTTTTATGATGGATAGATGCACTTTTATGATGAACAGATGCACTTTTATGATGGACAGATGCACTTTTATGATGGACAGATGCACTTTTATGATGAACAGATGCACTTTTATGATGAACAGATGCACTTTTATGATGGATAGATGCACTTTTATGATGGATAGATGCACTTTTATGATGGACAGATGCACTTTTATGATGGATAGATGCACTTTTATGATGAACAGATGCACTTTTATGATGGACAGATGCACTTTTATGATGGACAGATGCACTTTTATGATGGACAGATGCACTTTTATGATGGACAGATGCACTTTTATGATGGATAGATGCACTTTTATGATGAACAGATGCACTTTTATGATGGATAGATGCACTTTTATGATGGACAGATGCACTTTTATGATGGATAGATGCACTTTTATGATGGACAGATGCACTTTTATGATGAACAGATGCACTTTTATGATGGACAGATGCACTTTTATGATGGACAGATGCACTTTTATGATGGACAGATGCACTTTTATGATGGACAGATGCACTTTTATGATGGACAGATGCACTTTTATGATGGACAGATGCACTTTTATGATGGACAGATGCACTTTTATGATGGACAGATGCACTTTTATGATGGATAGATGCACTTTTATGATGAACAGATGCACTTTTATGATGGATAGATGCACTTTTATGATGGACAGATGCACTTTTATGATGGATAGATGCACTTTTATGATGGACAGATGCACTTTTATGATGGATAGATGCACTTTTATGAAGGATAGATGCACTTTTATGATGAACAGATGCACTTTTATGATGGACAGATGCACTTTTATGATGGACAGATGCACTTTTATGATGGACAGATGCACTTTTATGATGGACAGATGCACTTCTATGATGGACAGATGCACTTTTATGATGGACAGATGCACTTTTATGATGGACAGATGCACTTTTATGATGGACAGATGCACTTTTATGATGGATAAATGCACTTTTATGATGGACAGATGCACTTTTATGATGGATAGATGCACTTTTATGATGGACAGATGCACTTTTATGATGGACAGATGCACTTTTATGATGGATAGATGCACTTTTATGATGGACAGATGCACTTTTATGATGAACAGATGCACTTTTATGATGGACAGATGCACTTTTATGATGGACAGATGCACTTTTATGATGGACAGATGCACTTTTATGATGAACAGATGCACTTTTATGATGGATAGATGCACTTCTATGATGGACAGAAGCACTTTTATGATGGATAGATGCACTTTTATGATGGACAGATGCACTTTTATGATGGATAGATGCACTTTTATGATGGACAGATGCACTTTTATGTGCAAAACAGAAACACCCATTCACTGCCATTATAAAGCTTTGAAGAGCTAGGACATTTTTTATAAATTCATATAAATAAGAAAAAGTGGGGGAAAAGAAATAAACCAGATTAACTACGCCATAGTTTATATAGTATATGTGTAAATATAAGCTGTGGCGTATAGGTTTATTTATTTATTTTCCCCCCTTTTTTTTGGCTAGTCGAAGTTCTGAATGGCCGGTAACTATAGTAGCCAAATTGGGCGCTGAGTGAAAAAGTTAATTTCAAACCCTGATTATGAGAGAAACAGATTGATTGACCGGCGGTGTATCTGTGACTCTTTTGTTCAAAGGGTCGCTGTGACATCAACATCCGCAACAACCGTAACCAGACGGCACTGCAGTTGTGTGTGACTCAGGGTCACATGGCCCTGGTGGCTCTGCTGGTGACGGAGGGCGCAGACGTGAACGCGGAGGACGAGGACGGGGACACAGCGATGCACACGGCTCTGAGCCGACAGCAGCTGAGCGCAGTCATGAGCAGTGCCGAGGGAGAGGGGGCGGCGCTGTACAGCAGGGTAAGATGAGCCGCTCACAGGAACCTCACGCCTCGGACACACTAAATACGGTTTCATTTGAAAATCGTTTTGGCCTTCCGTTTACACTGAGTGTATGGTCGACACCATTGTCAAAATGATCCCCATTCACACGCATCCGCAAAAACCACTAAAGCGCTGTATTCTGCAGCCGGGCCACTAGATGAGCCGCTCGCAGGGACCACACCTCACGCCTCGTCCACACTAATACGCTTTCGTTTGAAAACGCATCTTTTTCTCTGTTTTGGCCTTCCGTCTGCACATAGACGGCGTTTATTATTAATGAAAACTAACCGTTTTGAAAACGCTCTCCAAAGTGGATAAATTTGAAAACGCTGTTTTCGCGTAGTAGTGTGGAATAGCGCTGCACGATTAATCGCAATTTACATGTAATCGCACTTAAACCGATTTGGCTTATTGTGATTTTGAAATCGCGAAGGCTGTGATTATTTGTTGTGCGCAGCTTGTCATTGATCGTCTGTAAACGTGGCTCACTCTGAAAGCACTGCGAGTTTGAGTCGCTTATAACGTGTATTTGAAAAAGCAACGCGTCAAACATCTCTCCAAACATGAGAAGCATTTATGAACTTCTTGTCCAACAAAAGACAACATTTAATAACATGCTTTTACTCCAAACTCACTTCATCAGGACAGTTGAGCTCCTCCTTATGTGAGATGATGTGCTTCTGACTGAATAAGGCAGTCGTGTGTTTATTAGTCATGTTTAATCAATCAAATCTTCGTTACAAAACGCTTCTTTTTCTCTGTTTAGGCCTTCCATCTACACTGAGGCTACGTCTACATTAATCCGGATACATTTGAAAACGCCGTTTTCTTTTCTCCGCCCACTCTAGGTTCGTTTTCATTAATATAAACGCCGTCTCAGTGTGGACGGAAGGACAAAACGGAGAGAAAGAGATGAGTTTTCAAACGAAAACGTATTAGTGTGGGACATGACCTGAGACTGTGTTTTTATTAATGAAAACAACCCTTTTTGAAAACGCTCTCTAAAGTGGATAAATTTTAAAACACTGTTTTACCGTCGCTACCAATACCGGTCACATTTCATGCTTCCTGGTGTCAATTTCGGTACCATAGCAAAAACTTTTGTAACTGTTTAACACTGTCTTAAGTGATTTCCCCCCCAAAACCATTTCAGTGGAAACTCCAGTGGAAAGATTCTTAAGATTTCATTGGTCATGTCAATCACAGAACTAATTGACCGTTCGCATAGACCCGCCCCCTTTAGTTACTGTTGCTATGTCAGACAAACCCTGCCGCTCTCACGCCACATCATGTTCTCACGCAGTAAAAAATACATTTGGTCATTTTTTAAGTAAGCAATAAGTTACGAGAGGCTGTGCTGTATGGTGAATAAGTCACGGCTGGAGGGCGTTGTGAAGCGGAGTCAGCCGCGACTTATTCACGATGAAGAACTAGCCTCTCATACCTTATTGCTTTTATAAAACGGTGACCACACAATACAAATAGTAAAGCCAAAAAATGTTTTAGTGCAACTTTCATGAAGTAAAATCACTAAAAGTCTTCCTTCCGCTGGAAAGAATTGTTCCTGACCGTGAACAGAAACAAAAGTAAAAAAATTTCACCTTTAGATGGCGTCAAAGACTGACTTTATGCGTGAGACAATCAGTAGAGAAGACTTTTATTTTGAAAGGACTGAAACTGGCTGTGAACATGAAGCAAGACACAACTGACGAATGATTAGCGTGTCATGGCACGGGAAAACCCCTTAACTGTTATGGACAAGATATCGAAAAGGACATTCAAATGGATTTTTATTACGAATATAGGACTGACCTGAAAGAAGATGCTATATCGGGGGTTGGCAAGTTTACTGTGTGTGTGTGTGTGTGTGTGTGTGTGTGTGTGTGTGTGTGTGTGTGTGTGTGTGTGTGTGTGTGTGTGTGTGTGTGTGTGTGTGTGTGTGTGTGTGTACAGTGTGTACAGTGTGTACAGTGTGTACAGTGTGTTTACTCCTCTCTTCTGTGCCTGTAGTTGTGTAGCTCAGGGCTGATGGGAAACACGGAGCTGAACGTGGGTTCTGCCATCGCTTGCTTCTTGGCACAGGAGGGAGCCGATATTAATTATGCCAATCATAAAGGAAAAAGCCCACTGGACCTGGTGACGGACAGCAGCGTACAAACTCTCATCAGGAGCTTTGCAGAGAAACACAGGTGTGTGTCGATTCTCCTTCATTTATACAGCGCTTTTAACAATATGGACTGTTTCAAAGCAGCTTTACAGTGATAATAGGAAATTAAAGTAACAGAGATTGTTTAGGCATCACAGAAGATCTAGAATAAAGTTATTGTCCAGACAAAGTAAGTTTTGATTGATTCACTTCCGCTGTAAAGATCATTAGTTATTAAAGGGATAGTTCACCCAAAAATGTAAATTCTGTCAGTATTTACTCTCCCTCATGTTGTTCAACCCCGTAAGATCTTCGTTCATCTTCGGTACACGAATTAAGATATTTGTGATTAAATCTGAGAGCTGGATCACTCCTCCATAGGCTTCTAAGGGATTGACACTTGTTCCCCGAAAAGTTATTAAAGACATCGTTAAAATAGTCCAAGTGACTACAGTGGCTCAATCTTAAGTTTATCAAGCGACGAGAATACTTTTGTGCGCAAAAACAAACAAACATAACGACTTTATTACAACTATTGATTTCCTTCTCTGTGGGCGTCGAGTCAGTTCACTAGTGTAACAGCGCAGCGCTTCTGTGTTGTACGTCACACGCATCACACACATGACCAGCGTCGGCCAATAGTGAGCCTGCGTGTGACGTAGCTCTACGCTATCACATTACGCTAACTGACTAGAGGCCTTCAGAGAAGGAAATGAATAGTTGAAATAAAGTCGTTATTTTTGTTTGTTTTTGCGCACAAAAAGTATTCTCGTCGCTTGATAAACTTAAGATTGAGCCACTGTAGTCACTTGGACTATTTTAACAATGTCTTTAATAACTTTTCTGGGAACAAGTTTCAATCCCTTAGAAGCCTATGGAGGAGTGATCCAGCTCTCAGATTTAATCAAAAATATCTCAATTCGTGTCCCGAAGATGAACGAAGGTCTTACGGGGTTGAACAACATGAGGGTGAGTAAATACTGACAGAATTTACATTTTTGGCAGAACTATCCCTTTAACTTAGGGGCCGCTAACATGACACAGTTCTAACACTGTGTGTGTGTTTAATAACTGAGGGAGCGATGTGATTTTGACGTGATGTGTGTGTGTGTGTGTGTTCAGACTGCAGGCCGTCACGTGTGGCACGGGCTCCAGCAGTGCCAGTCTCCGGCGGGTTCACACGACGCCCAACACCATGACCAACCTGGCGGTGCCGAGTGTGACGGGTCCCAGCGAGTGCCTGATCTGCTCTGAGCTCGCGCTGCTAGTGCTGTTCTCCCCCTGCCAGCACAGCGTCGCGTGTGAGGGTGAGTTTACACTGTTACAACACACACTCACTTTCTCACTTACACTCACACACACACACACTTTCAAACTTACTCACTCACTCACACACATTCACTCTTACACACTATCACACACACTCAATCACACACTCTCACTCACTTACTCACACTCACTCACTCACTCACACACACACACACACACACACACACACACACACACTCTCAATCACTCACTCACTCACTCACACACACACACACACACACACACTCACACACACACACACACACACACTCTCACTCACTCACACATTCACTCACTCACACTCATACACACACACACACACACACACTGTTTCTTATCACTGAATCCCACACATTTATGCAAACTTCTGTCGGGTCGTGTCTCCTCAGAATGTGCTCACAGAATGAAGAAGTGCATCCGCTGCCAGGTGACGATAACAAAGAAAATCAGGCAGGGTAAGCACTTTTACATTTGAATGATGATGATATTTTATGCTAAGATTTGAAATGTAAATTGTTTAAAATGTAAATTTGAAATAATTGATCTAATTTGGCAAAATGTTTGATACATAACACGTTACCACATCACAGCCTGCAGGGACTTTCTATTTGAATGACCAAAATTCTCTGAAACATCAATAGTTATTTTGCCAATTGACAAAATTTGAAGTCGGCGATCATTTTATCCCTTAAAACTCATCTTTGATCACTAAAATGACATATTTAAGTGTTTTTTTTTCTTAAAAAAAAAAATTCTTCATGGCTTAAAATAGCTTGAATGTAATTCGACACCCCTGCCTCATTTAGTATTCGTCTATGAATATGCAAATGAGCCCCGCCTCCACTCACTCAGCTCAGAGATCCACTCGTTGACGATCACACGTTGATCTGATTGGTTACAAGGTAGTTTGTGACGTCAGAAACACCAGCGATTTCAAACCGTCTTTTTGAGACTCTCTTTGGTTCACTGCTAGCCTGACGTCGTCATACTAGTCAGAATATGCTCTGCAGAGATACTGCTCCATTGGGCTGTGATTATGGGGCGTTTCAACCGAACCAGGAAAGAAAATGCCTCTGCACTCAATTGGATAGACCTACAACCAACCAGAGCAACGGAGTAAGTGACGTATGTTGAGCGATGCATAGTTGTCAACAGAACTCAACTGCACGCACACTGGAAGAAGTAGAAGAAGAAGATGAGTGTAAACGTTCTTCGGCGGTGTTGTAAAAAGAATTTAAGGATACACAGAGTACTTACCAACACGATCATCATTTTTGAGAGAAATTGTATATACGAATCTATATACGAACAAGTTCTCCTTTTAGTATTAAAACTCGACTATACAGCAAACAAATTTTTTCGCATTTGTCGGTCCTGTCAGAACTTAATAACACGGTTGG
The DNA here is from genome assembly GCF_051911475.1 of Siphateles boraxobius. Taxonomy (NCBI): domain Eukaryota; kingdom Metazoa; phylum Chordata; class Actinopteri; order Cypriniformes; family Leuciscidae; genus Siphateles; species Siphateles boraxobius. Next base: position 2,032,191 of record NW_027509203.1, read on the forward strand.
AACGCTGGCAGCGCCCGATGGTTATGTCCACCTCGTCGCGCACGCGGAGTTGCATCGCCGTGATGCCCATTTCAGTTGCTTCTGTCACTTGGTCCTACATGAGTGCGACCACAGGAGAAACCACAATGCCCACAGGGTTTTCATTGTGCCCAATCTTCTTAGCGACCATCGGGCCAGCTGATAAATTAAACTTTTGCCGAATCCGGTAGGAAGGACGGCAAAAACATCTTTCTGATCGACAAATGGCTTGATCGCGGTTCTCTGTTCCTCTATTAAAATGAATGCAGTGTCAATATTTTCTATTACAGACGCGATGGCGGGATGCAGAATACAGCATTTTTTGCTGCTTTCGCGGATCCATGTGAATGGGGATCGTTTTGACAATGTCGTCTGTACACGGAAAACTTCTCAGCTTACGACTGTAATCCCTGTTCCCTGAGAAGGCGGAACAACACTTTGGGGAATGAATACCTACTATGCCTCAACGAACACTGTCTCTCCCAGTGTGAAGCTGTCATAGGCACACTTAGGATGAGAGCACTAGTGCGCCTCGTGTAGAAGGGATGTCCAGGATATAAAACCTTGCAAATGTGTGTGGAGTGGCCCAGCCAGCCGCATCACATACCTCCTGGCCCCTGACATGAGGGCTCTAGAGGACGCCATACCTCTTGTTGAGTGAGCCCTCACCGCCAAAGGTGAAGGCAAACTGCGTACCTGATAAGCCAGGGAAATAGCCTGAACTATCCAGTTGCTGATGGTCTGTTTAGAAGCGTAGAGCCCCTTCTTGGGAGACCCGAAACACACCAGCAACTGGTCTGACTTCTGCCAATGAGAGTATGAATGTAAATCTTGAGAGCTCTGACAGGGCAGAGCAGATGGAGTCTCTCATCTTCCGCCATCATGTGAGGTTGAGGATGAAAATCCTGCGGAACCATTGGACGTGCTGTGTTAGAAGGCACCTTAGGCACATAGCCTGGGATGCAAGATTCCCCTGGGAGCAAACTCGAGGCACTCTGGAGATATAGAGAGGGCCTGAAGATCTCCTTCTCTTTTTAGAGAAGTGATGGCTAATAGAAAGGCTACCTTGAGAGAAAGGTTCTTGGCCTCAGCCGACTCTAAAGGTTCAAAGGGGTCCTTGACCAGCCCTGCGAGAACCACCGCCAGGTCCCATGTGGGAACTCCGGTCCGAGTCGCAGGTCTCATCCTCCGAGCCCCACGGAGGAATTGTACGACCAGCTTATCTCTTCCTAGAGGCCCATTACCCAGAGGAGTGTGGAAAGCCGTCATGGCAGCCACGTACACCTTGAGTCTGGACGGGGTAAGACCAGCAGAGAAGCGATCTTGGAGGAACTCCAGCACTGAAGCCACCGGACATAACTGGGTCCACCTCACGCTCTCTACACCAAGTAGAAACATGATTCATTTCAGGCCATACAATTTCCTCGTGGAGGGAGCTCTAGAGCTGAGTATGGTCTCGACTACTCCTGCAGACAGGCCAGCCTCTCGGTACTGTGTCCCCTCAGGGGCCAGACCCACAGTTTCCACAGCTCTCGCCGAGGGTGAAATATTGAGCCCTCTGCCTGCAACAGCAGGCCCCTCCTGAAGGGAATCTCCCGTGGAGGGCCGTCCAGAAGCGAAATATCTGAGAACCATACTCGGGCAGGCCGGCTACTAGTAGTAGACTGACCCCATTGCAGCAAACCCTCTCCAGAACTCCCGGGAGCAGAGCGATCGTGGGAAAAGTGTACAGACATTGCCTCAGCCACGTCTGCACCATGGCATCCAACCCCAGCGGATGAAAACCACAGTGGACGGGGTGACGTCCTTCGAGACGCAAACAGGTCCACTTCCACTTAGCTGAATCTCTGCCTCGACAGATCGATTCCGGTCCCCTGGGACATACATTGCTCTGAGAGACAACAGTCTCCCCTGGGACCACAGGAGGATCTGATGCGCCAGTCTGGGTAGAGGGCGAGATCTCAGACCCCCCTGATGATTTGTAATGGACAAAACTTACATATTGTCTGATCTCACAAGGACGTGGTGACCCTTGAGGTCTGGCAGGAAACTCCTCAGCGGCGCCAGAGCTGCATCCATGTATTTGGTAAACGTGCGAGGGGAGAGTGCCGAATGAAAGAACCCGTTATTGGAACGCTTTGCCCCCGAAAGCGAACATCAATATATTTGAATGGATTGTCATTGCTGCTTCCATAAACACCATTGTGTATTTTACAAACTATAAATGTATTGTTTTGCTATAAATCATATGTATTTAAATGTCTGAAACCTAAAATTAACATTTCGTGGTTAAAAACACTGAATAGTTGTGATATATGACAAGTGCTGGGCGCGTCCGTAATTGGCTCAGCGCCAGCCATAGCACAAAAGCACAGTTTGAATTTGCCAGTTATGTCAAATCACTGTACATTTGCGTCTTAGTGGTCAGCTTCTGCAGAGCGTGCCATAATCGAAATTGTTGATGAGATGTAAAAGAAATGTAAATTTTTTTTTGCTGTACACTGAGATATTTCTCAGTGAACACAGCCAGCACCCTCAAGAGCCGACTGTGCATGCCTCGCATCCAAACAGTATCACACACCGATCGTGTGTGTCACCTCCCGCAGTTTAACGTGGGCAGGAATACACACGTTTTCAGCTGTGCTTATGGTAACAGTTCAAGTTCTTAGTGGACAAACAACACCAAATAGGACAGACAGTTGTACACAGAGAGCTTGCTGAAGAACAAAAAGCTATCTCTGTTGTGTGCCGGTGTCCCTTTGTAGCTTCTGTGTATGCCGTCACACGTTACGTCATGACGCAGCACCAATCACGATTGGATTAGTATCATTCAGACATCGTTCCGACGCTGTGCGACTTCCCTCAAAAGAGAACTTCTCCATTTTAAGCATATCGTTGCCATGTAAACGTACCCATAAACGACATTAAAAGCTGGATTCTCACCACAGGGCTTTAAGGAAATAGCTTTACAGTAGCAGTATTTAAAGACTCTAGATTATGTTCTCATTCTGTTTTACGTCCTGCAAGGAAACAGGTGTGTTTTATCTCTCTTTCCTGACTAACTCCTGCTCTTCCCTCTTCCCTCTCTCAGACCAGACGGAGGTGGAGTGCAGCCCGAGCTCGGAGAACTCAGAGCAACACAACCTGCTGGAGCAGCTTCAGTCTCGGTACCGACAGATGGAGGAGCGCATCACCTGCCCCATCTGCATCGACAACCACATCAAGCTGGTGTTCCAGTGCGGGCACGCCTCCTGCATCGACTGTAGTGCTGCGCTCAAGACCTGCCCCATCTGCCGGCAGACCATCCGCGAGCGCATTCAGCTCTTCGTCTGACCCGGGCTTCATCTGACCCTGAGGAGTCGATTCAAAATCAGCCATGGATACCTGAAAATCCATTCTGGAGGATTTGGACCTTGTGTTTCCGAGTAGCATGAGGACGTCTGCTGCTCCGACTGGCAAAACATCTGTAACCTACAGTATTATGGAGCGAAGAGTGAAGCGAGATATGAAGTCAGAATTGCGAGATACAAAGTCTTGTATATATATATATCACGCAATTGTAAGAAAAATAGTCAGAGTTACCTTTTTATCCTGTGGCGGAAACAGGCTTCCATACAATTCGGACTTTTCTTGCAACTGCAAATTTATATCTTGCAATTATTACCCTTTTCTCTGAAATATGAAGAAAAAAAAACTTGCAATTCTGAACTTTCTCGCAATTGGGAATTTTATAACTTATTATAATTAACAATTTTAACTCCAAATTGCGAGAAAAGTCAGAATTGCCAATTTTATATCTCACAATTCGGACTTTATAAATCGCCATTGCAAGTTTGTATCTCACATTTCAAAGAAAAAAGTAATAATTGCGAGATATAAATTCATAGTTGTGAGGAAAACCATCATTTGGGATGCGATTGAAAATCTTCAATGGCCGCATAAAATTCCATTCGGGAGAATTCGGACCTTGAGTTTCCGAGTAGCATGAGTACGTCTGCTGCTCCGACTGGCTGAACATCTCTAACTACAGTATTATGGAGTGAAAAGAAGTTCACTGGCTCATTGGAGATCACCTGATATTCTCCACATACCAAGCATCCAACGTTCTTTGAACTGACGTTGACTCACAATGATGGGAATAGTGAGCATCTTGAGCATACCTGGGCCATATTTTACTCTAAAATCCGAAGAAAGAATATTAAAGATACTTCGCCTTATTTTATTTTTTGTGACGTTTTCATCGATTCTCATTACTTTGAAGTGTTTATGCATACATGCTATCATCTAAATAAAACATTGGTAACACTTTACAAGAAGGTTCATTAGTTAACATTAGTTAGTGTATTAAGCAACATGAACTAACAATGAGCAATACATTTGTTACTGTATTAATACAACTGTTCATTGTTTGTTCATGTTAGGAATCTTATTGTAAAGGGTTACCGAATTATTATTTCAGTACATTTACAATGAATATAATTCTCCTTGAAACATGTCAGATGTGATTTTGGGGTAAAATTTGGCCAGATCTGATCCATCAGTCCCGGAGAACGCCGGTGTTTGTGCCGGTGTGTCGGAGAGCGATGTTGTACAGATGCCTGTACCGTACCCGATCTAGGATTTACTCGAGCAAAGATATACATAATGCATGCTGGTGAGCATATTATCTACATCATATATTGTGTCACAGAGAACATTTGTAGTGTTATAAGTACAGACGACCTGTAATTTCCACCCGTGTGTGATTATGGCTCTGTGTGACTGAAAAGGCGTTCAAGGCCGTTAAAAGTAGATTAAACTGTGTCAGCAGCGGTGCTGAATTCTTCACAATACTAGCAGTTGTTTCATTTTCTCAGGTTCATGCAACCCCAAGTCCGTTCGACTCAGAGTGCAAGACGCCTCCCTCTGTAAACTTTACAAACGTTCGGCCTTATCCACTGGCATTGCATGACATTATATTAAGTATTTATTAGCCTCTCCCACTGTAATGCTTTGCCTAAATGTGTTCTGGGATTGAAATCACTTGTTTTGAGCATCACAGTGAATTGGAAACTCCTAGGATTTAAAGAGAACGTTCATCACTGCTGTCATTATTTCTTCACCCTCATCTTTTTTTTCCATGGAACACAAAGTAGGCTAGATTGTTTTTTTTTTATAGAGTCGTCATATACTGTAGCATGTAATGTCAGTCGAGCTTAAAAAAATAACCATAAAATCCAAAATGTTTTTACTCCCAAGTAATCCAAGGTCATGTGTGAGAAACTATGGAAGCTAGTTTCCACCACGCAATACAGAAATTTTATTTTATCGGAATACAGAAACATTTTATCTCACAATTATTACTTTTTTCTCTGAAATGTGAGAAACTTGCAATTTCCAATTTGCAAGATATAATCTCTCAATTTTATGGAAGCTTGTTTCTGCCATAGAATAAAACATTATAAAAGATAATTGCGACTTTTTATCTCACAATTACGAGTTTACATCTAGCCATTATTACTTTATTTTTCAGAATTGCGAGAAATAAACAATTCTGACTTTTTCTTGCAATTACGAGTTTATATCTCACAATTCTTACTTTATAACACGCAATTTCGACCTTTATATCACGCAATTGTGAGAAAAAAGTTAGAATTGTGAGATAAAAAATCGCAATTACCTTTTTTATTCTGTATTCTGTGACGGAAACAAGCTTCCATACAATTCACCCTTTTCTCGCAACCACAACTGTATATCTCGCAACTACTTTTTTCTCTGAAAAATGAGTAACAAACTTGCAATTGTGAATTGGATCATTTATAATTATAACAATTTTAACTACAAATTGCGAGAAAAGTCAGAATTGCCAATTTTATATATCGCAATTTGGACTTTATAAATCGCAATTGCGAGTTTGTATCTCAAATTTCTGAGAAAAAAGTATTAATTACGAGATATAGATTTCGCAGTTGCGAGAAAAGTGAGTTTATATTTTGTAATTTGGATTTATAAAGTCAGAATTGTGAGATATAAAGTTGCAATTTCCAGTTTTGTTTTTTATTTTTATTCTTTTATTTTTTATTCCGTGCCAGAACGGAGACGTCCATAGATGCACCGACGTATTGGGATCACGCCAGGGAGCCTATCACCTTCGAGCGTTAACAGAACGAGCCAATGCACATTGGTGTACGAGATTTGCATCCGCCCTGCAGCGCGAGTATAAATAGGAAGCGAATGCAAGCACCATTTGTTTCCCGGGCTCTATCAAGGGAAAGACACGGGCTCACCGCAGGGAGCCATACCGTGGAAGAATACACATATGGGATCGACATAGGGATCACAACATATGGGACCCAGCCTAGCACGGGTTTCACCAATGCATACTAGTGTTAGGCCTGCCGAGGGGTGTGGAGGAACTCGACAGGGTTCGGCTAGGGTGACCAGACGTCCCGAAAAATCGGAACAGTCCCGAGATCTAAGCTGTTGTCCCGAATCCCGAATCCGGCCCTAATTGTCCCGGAAATTATACTAAAGCAAAATGTACAGTAGTTATTGTCTGATAAAACATTAAAAACTGTCCGTGGAGGTTGAGTCGTTCTGCTGCCCTGTCTTTGGTGGCAGGCCGGGGTGATTGTCACACTCGCCTGTGAAGCCAGTGCTGAAGCAGCCTCATATGAAGCAACCCTAGCAGTGTTTCGTGGCTGCAGAGGAGCCAGAGTCTGGTTCAGCCAGATATGGTGTTCCTGGCCAAGAAGTGTGGATATCGCCCGACCGACTGAACATGCGGCAAACTTCGTCGCTCGGATGGCGAAGTCAGTTGTCGTACGAAGTTAGCCATGATCTACACTCGTACTTGTCCATGAGTGCTTCGGCCTGATGGACCTGCAGCAACACCATGGCATGCAGGGAGGAGGCAGCCTGTCCACAGGCTCTGTAAGCCTTGCCCGTGAGAGCGGACGAGAACTTACAGGCCTATGATGGGAGACGTGGATCACCCTTCCAGGAGGTAGCAGTCGCCAAATACAGATGCATCTCGACTGACCACTCAACCGGACGATTATCCTCGTACCCTTGGACCGAACTACCGTCAAGGGTAGTGAGGGGGAGCTCTGTTTTGGGCAGAAAAAGGTGTCCTAATAACCTCCTCATACACTTCTGGAAAGAAAGGCACTGGGGCTGCGCACTGAGGACCAGCACGGCTCGCCCCGAGATACATGTCCAGCCTCGAGTGTTCGGGACACAGTGGAGGGTTCCACTCTAGCCCAACTCTCTTGGCGGCCTGGGAAAGCATAGCCATCAATTTCTGGATATGCAACTCTCCCAGGAGACAGCGCAGCTGAGTCTTCATCTCCAGGCTCAAGCTCATCCTCCGATGGTGCAATAGACATCTGGTCAGCAGGGGGAGCCCCGAATGAAACGACTGGCTGGTCATGAGAGGAGCCAGTGCGATTCACTAGAAATTCCACGGCTTGCTGTGTTTGAGAGGAGTGAGGGGCCCACAGGGATTGGGTACTGGGCAGGGAAGCCCTCACTGTGATCCTCAGATCATCCTGGCTAGTCGTCAGGTAATTACTAATAGGTAATTGTTCATGACCGCCAGCCTGTGCCAGGGAACAGCCTGTTCATGACCCCGGTGATATGACATCTTGAAATAGACGCAGTCACATCCGTGTTTGCTCTTTCAGGAATTAGCTCTCAGTGCCGAAACACACAGGGGAAATGGCCACGGTGACTCTGGCAGGGTATGGTGCAGCCCGCACAGTAAAGCACTCACTCACTGTTTAGAAAAACAGTAGCCTTGTTGAAGGCGTCCTCTAACCAACCAACACAATGCTGTGAAAGCAGCTGCTGAGATCTGTAAGTAGCTTGCGACCACCGCTGTTGTCTCGCTGTCACACCGAAACTGGAGGAGAGGCTTCTTCCCGAAGAACCGTCGACACACACACTCATTGAACTCTGTTTCAACTAGGGCTGCACGATTAATCGAAATGAATGTGCAGCTTGTCAGTGAAGAACGGCTCTGAGCTCAGTAGTAAATGCTGCTCCATCTGAACACCAAAGGGCGTCTTACACACACACACACACACACACACACACACTACATATGACCAGCCACAGAAGTAGATAGCACACATCATTCCAGGAAATCCATTTGGGCATCATACTATCGCTGGAGCTGAATAAACAGATCGAAATGCTTTGTTTTTATTTTAAATGTTGTCTTTTGTTGGACAAGACGTTCATAAATGCTTCTAATGTTTGAAAAGATGTTTGGCATGTGTTGCTTTTTCAAATTCACGTTATAAGCGACTCAAACTCGCAGTGCTTTCAGATAGACCCACATTTAGTACTGATCACAGAACCGTTCGCAACTGACCAGCTGCGCATCAAAAAATAATCACAGCCTTTGTAATTTTATAATCGCAATAAACCAAATCGGTTTAAGCGTGATTTCATGTTAATTGCAATTAATCGTGCAGCCCTGGTTTCAACACTCTTCAGAGGCATACAGTTATCTGTTCGGCTCCGAAGCGAAAGACAAATGGCGCTTGCATTCGATTCCTATTTATACTGAAATGCAAATCTCGTACACCAATGTGCATTGGCTCGTTCTGTTAACACTCGAAGATGATAGGCTCCCTGGTGTGATCCCAATACGTCTACGTTTGTCAAACATGACCGACTGAAAAGGAAACAAGCTTCCATAAGTAACAGACCCACATTTTTAGAGTTTTGTAAAGTGGAATGGGATCTCTATTGTTGCATGGAAATAGCTGTGCATTTTTAAAGAACTTAAAAATAATCCTACCAGGCATGAGGGTGAGCAAAAATTAACTGTAATTTCTGCGTGAACTGTTTCTGTTACAGTTACTGTATTTCACCTGCTATTATGATGTAAGAACTGTGTTAGAATGGCAGCTGGGTGTGTATTTTACCATTGTTAGTTATAGTTATATTTCCACCATGAATTCGACCTGTAAGCACTCGAGCATCAGCTCATCCCCTCATAGAGTCTCATGTCTGTTGTGTGTTTCTGTTCCAGAAGGGCTTACTGTGTGCATTTATTATATTTCAATGTATTCGTCATTCTGTGACGTTTTTTTTTTAAATAGGTCCTGCTTTTGGGACAGCCAACGCAAACATGTAAATCTGAATGTCTCGCTGTATGCCAGATCCTGGGAAATACTATGGTGAAATTAGTGCCAAAATGAGTCAGTGTGTGCGGAGGAGCATCATGTCCGGATCAAGCCTTTGTGATGTTTTTATTTAACTTATAGTTGTATTTTATAATTTGTTTTAATTGAACTTTTGTGTAGTTCTTTTGCTTTTTCGATGAAGATGACAATGGAAGTCAGCCTTGGCTTTTAGAATAGAAGGACAGTCTAGTTTTATGAAGCTTATCTGCTAACAGCTCACCATATACAACATCACTTCTGTTCAATATTACTGCGAAGTGACTTCGTAAGTTATTCCTGTTTATGTTAGATATCATAATATGCAAAGTATCCTGATGAAAATGGCATGTTGTACTTTACTCAGATATATTAAAATCAAAACTGATTGTGAAGGTAAATTTCAGAATCCAGAAAGCAAGTTCAGAATTGACTCTCAGAAGGATGTCATCGTCTTTTCCGTTTAGAATATTGACAATCTAGAATTCATCTAGAAATGTCCATTTGTAATGACATTGTTTGTGTTGTACATAATACTACATGTAATTCAAAAGAACAAAACGTATGTGAGTTGTCAGCAGGTAAGGACAAAAACATGATAATGAACGACAGAAATGGTTTAAGTTTAAGGAAAGTGTATGTCAGATAATTTAAGCAAAAAAATTAAATGTTACTAAATGTTTATACAGTTCAGTATGTGGAGTTCCGATGTTGGCCTTACTGTCCATTTCCTATATTTATTTATTTTGTTTTTGTCACCTTTTTTTCAAGTTTTACTCTGTAAAAAATATTTTGAAGTAAATATTGAACTGTTTTATAAGCATATATTTATGGTTTCATTTTTTGGTAGCTGTAGTGGCGGGATATAAGGATCTCACTGATGAATAAACTTGAGAATGAGTTCTTGTTTCAGCATTGAAAAGCAGAGAAAATGGCCCTTATTTTAAAGTCCCCCTGTGGTGAAAATCCAGGTTTTAATGTTGTTTATATGTCTATGTGGTGTTTTTAATGTGCTTTCTGACAAATCATGTGTAAATTCATAAGTCGACAGCATTGCTGAGTATTTTCTCCTTAAAACTGCAGTGAACCAAAGACAGTCTCAAAAACACGCTTTGAAATCGCTGGTGTTTCTGACGTCACAAACTACCTTGTTGTCACAGAGGCTGCGTTTACAGTTGGCATTAACATGCGATCACCGTGCACTGATCAAGCAGATCGGATCATAAGCCAATCAGGACACGGTGTGACACCGGTCCACATCAAGTAGCTTCTGTATCTGGATAACAGATCGGATCTCGCATTCCCGTGAAAAAAATTGTGTGACGTCCACCTGTGAATGCAGACACACACGTTGGCTGGATTGCGTTTACATTACACTGAGATCCGATCACAATGCGTCCTCGACTCCCTCCGAACCTGGACACGCTGATCTGAGAACATTCCCATCAGAAGCGCATTTACACTTGTCTCTTCAATGTTTATGTGGACATCATCCGGATACAGGTCACATGTTAATGCCAAGTGTAAACGCAGCCAGAGTCAGCCACATCGTCACAGCCCCAATCATCACTCAATCACCAGGACTCGCACACTCGTTCACAATCACCAGATTATGACTCGCTACACCTGCACTCCCTCATCAACACAGCCTACATATTCACAATCCACTCATTGTCTGGTCTCCTCACAGTTACCACTGCTTACCGTCAGACTCCTTACCTATCTACTCACCTGAGATTCCAGTATTCTGTCCATCTTCCATCCGTCATCCTGATCCAGATCTCCTGTCTTCGTGTTCACTCGTCTCCTGCACAGAGAATCCACTTCAGTCTTCACCAGCTCAGTCTCCATCATCAGTCAACTAGTCACCATCCCCTCACCATCGTCTGGTTCCCGCTGCTCCACACCACTCTGTATAATAAACACCGTTTTCATTATAACACCTGTCAGTCTCCTCCTGTGCTGTGAGAGAAGACCAGATCACAATGCAGAGGATTGCAGCGGGTTTCTACTATTGAGATGCGGTCACATCTTTTCTCTTCCTAACGGGCACGTATCGCCTTCATGATCTCACTGTTGTCTGGATGAATTGGGCGCAATCCATCAAGCACTTCATCGGCCCGGTCACGAGTTCCTTAATGGAATGAGATCTACTAACTCTACTAAAGCATACCTTTGCATATATAACCAGGAAACATGCTAAGTTCTAACATACTCGTTTCTCTGAAAAACACTTCTACAGCCGGTTATTTTACTCTGAAATGTGCGTTTCCAGGCTGGAATGTTTGTTATTGTTTTGGTGTGTGTGATACTGCACGCTGCCAGTTTGCCAATTTAATTGTCCATTGTGCTCGTTCCTGTATCGCGTCTCAAACTGGCGACCCGTGTGAGCGTCGAGTCTGAGGAGGCGGGGCGGGAGAAACCACCATCTCTGATATTTTGATTTGGACTGCAGTTCCTATCTCGACCACTAGCTGTCATTCTTACAGACTGCACCTTTAAATCTGAAACCCAACCTGAATGATGACAACACAGAATAACGTGCAATCACTAGACTAGTGATTATCAAATCCTGTTACAGTTTGTTTTACAGACTTTGTGTTTAAGTCTTCCACGTTTTTTTTTTTTCCACAAAACCTTTGCTCTCTATAAAACACGTCAGTTTGGGTTGAAATTCTTTGAAGTTCAAGTATTAGTATAATAAACACTAAATTAATACCAACATATGAAATTAAATTAAGGATATGCATCAGAAAAAATAGGAATGTTGGACAACAAATAACAGGAATTAACAGCTTGACAGTAAATTGTTTTTGCAGTATTGTCTTATATTAATGTCCGTTAAAGCAAGACTATGTGTCCAAAAGTGGCAATATGGGATAACAGACAGCAATGCATCATGTTCTATATCATCATCATGTTTGCAGTGTGATCCAGGGGATTTGAATGTACAATATATATATATTTCAGACCTAGTGGAGTAATAGTAACTAATAATAGTAAATGTGTAAAGTTGCACAAAAAAACAGTAGGCTAAAAAAAAACTATAATGGTTGGATTCCACAACTAATAACATAAAACAGCCAGGCCTACAAGACAATACATTTACTCATAAAGTTTACTGATGACTTAATTTTGCGTTCTTTTTATTCCACTTTGACTTCTCTCTCGTTGTCATTCTGTCTGTTTCTGTGTATCTCTGCTGTTGTCCAGTTGGCATTTTCACTCCAAAATGGCGGCCGCACTTCCATACCGCAGCGCCACCTAGTGGCTGTTCCACAAAAGCATTAGCGTTTCAGCCTGTACTAATACCTGAATTAATAATTACTTTACTATGAACTAATGATGAGTTACGTGTACTAATTGTTGTGTCTTTACCCCAACATAGTATATTAGAATAAAGGATTCAACTCGGAGGTAAAATGAACGTGCCTTTACTTAGCTTCATCGGTAAACAATGACACAGTATCAATGCATCAGCGGATAACCTATAGGTAAACTCAGTAGCTAGGGGAGTGGTTCCGCTGAAGTAAATAGATCCACTTTATATACTACACTCCTCCCCTTTTAGATTAATGCTACATAACTAAGTAACATACAACATTGCCAATGCATTAAACACAATTTGTTATTCAGTTGACAAATATTGAAACCCCTTTTTTTTTTTTTTTTTTTTTTTTTCATAAGTCTCATAAGTGAACTCATAAATCCAATCTTTTCGGTGGTGCCCTGAGTCGTTCAGGGTTACGCCTGTGCACTTGCGGAGTGCTCACTGCAGGGGGCACTTCCTCTGTAACTGTGGGTGTCACTGTACTGTGATCAGAGTTGGTTCCAGGATCAGGTGGACGTCCTGGTTGCTCCGGTGTCTTTGGTTGAGCATTCAACAGCTGATCCACATGACGTCTCCAGGTCTGCTCGCCAGTGTCCACCTCGTACATCAGAGGGCCGCTCCTAGTGACAATCTTCCCAGGCGTCCACTTGTCCCCTCGGTAGTCACGTGCCAGTACCTGCTGTCCCACATCGAAGCTCCTTGGTTGTTCACTTGAAAAGCCACTGAACTGTTTGTTCTGCACTTCTCTCCTCAGGTTTGGGTTCAGAAGGTCAATGCGAGATCTCAGCTGTCTGTTCATAAACAGCATTGCAGGTGTCTGATTAGTTGTTGCATGGACAGAATTGCGGTACACCAGGAGGAAATTGTCAATTTTGTATTGAAGTGAGATGTCTTCTTTTGTCATTGCTTTTATGGACTTTTTGAATGTTTGTACGAACCGTTCTGCTAATCCGTTTGTTGCTGGATGGTGAGGTGCTGACTTGAAATGCTTGATACCATTCTTTTTCATGAAATCTTGAAACTCTTCAGAAGTATACTGTGGACCATTGTGACTCACAATTTGCTCAGGCAGGCCATTCCTGGCGAAGATGGTTCTCAGAACAGAAACAGTCTTTTCTGATGTTGTTGATTTCATTGGGACTACTTCTGGCCATTTTGAGTGAGCGTCCACAGCTATGAGAAACATAGAGTTCATGAAAGGGCCAGCAAAATCAATGTGCACTCTCTGCCAGGGTGCAGACGGCCATTCCCATGGATGTAGGGGAGCCTGTGACGGTGCGTTTTGAAATCTCTGGCATCCTGGGCAGGTTTTGGTGATGTCCTCGATTTGTTTATCTATCCCTGGCCACCATACTTAACTACGGGCCAGACTTTTCATCTTCACCGTGCCCACGTGACCCTCATGTAGACTGTCCAACACTCTGGTGCGAAGCCTGGAGGGCACTACCACACGTGATCCACACATCAGGGTTCCCTGGCAGACTGACAGCTGATCACGTCTTGCTGAAAACTCAGGAAAACACGGATTCCCATGGGCAGGCCAACCTTGTACTGTGATGTCATACACCTTGGAAAGTGTTGGGTCATTCCGCGTTTCTTTTCGTATCATGGCATTTGTAACTGGCAACTGGTCTACCAGTGTTGTGTGGAACATTTCAGCCGGGTCACTCTTTGATGGAATTTCTTTCACAGATGTTGACAGTGGGAGGCGTGACAAACCATCAGCATTACAGTGTTGTTTAGTACTCTTGAACTCGATGTCATATGAGCGTGCTACTAAGAACAGGGCCCATCGCTGCAGTCGCGCGGCTGACATCACTGGGACTCCTTTTCGTGGATTGAATATTGATACTAGGGGCTGATGATCAGTTACTAAGGTAAACCTTCAGCCATAGAGGTAATGGTGGAACTTTTTGATACCCCATACTAGGCTAAGGGCCTCCCTGTCTATCTGTGCATAATTGCGTTCGGCACTTGAAAGGGACCTTGAAGCGAATGCGATTGGGCGTTCCAGTCCATTATCCATTGTGTGCGATAGGACTGCACCAATGCCGTACGGGGACGCGTCACATGCTAGACGGATGGGTCTGGATGGATCATAGTGGGTCAGTAGTTCGTCAGATGTTATTAGTCTTTTTGTTTCTGTGAATGCCTTTTCACATTTTCTTGACCAATGCCATTCCACTCCTGTCTGTAGTAGTGCATTTAGTGGATACAGCACTGAGGCAAGGTTTGGTAGAAACTTGTGGTAATAGTTGACAAGACCCAAGTACGATTTGAGTTATGACACATTTTCAGGTTTAGGTGCTTTCAACACTGCCTCAATCTTCTCTTGTGACTTATGCAAGCCGTGCTTGTCAATGACATGCCCGCAGTATGAGATTTCACTTTTGAAAAACTCACATTTCTCACTCTTTGCCCGTAGGCCATACTCATTTAGCCTGGTGAGTACTTTGCTCAGGTTTTGGAAGTGATTGTCATCATCTTTTCCTGTTATGATAATATCGTCCAGGTAGCATTGTGTTCCAGGGATGTCCTGGAGCACCTGGTCCATGGCTCTTTGCCAAATGGCTGGGGCGGACGCAACACCAAACACAAGTCGGTTGTATTGGTAAAGTCCCTTATGCGTGTTGATGGTTAGGAACTTTTTGCTTGACTCCTCCACTTCCATCTGGAGATAGGCCTGTGACAAGTCGATCTTTGAAAACTTCTCCCCACCAGCCAATGCTGAGAAGATGTCTTCGATTCGTGGAAGGGGGTACTGCACCGTGCGCAGCACCGGGTTGATGCTCACTTTGAAGTCCCCACATATGCGCACTTCACTTTTCCCTTTCTTCATCAGGGGAACAATGGGCGTAGCCCAGTCACTCCAGTCAACTTTTGAGAGAATGCCGGATGCCTCCAAGTTCTGCAGTTCGGCGTCTATCTTGGGACGTAGTGCATACGGCACCGGGCGCGCCTTGTGGAATCTCGGGTTGGCATCTTTGTCGTTCAATTTTTGCTTTCAGGTGTTTAAGTTTACCAATGCCTTTCTCAAACACGTGTGCATTAGCCTCCAACAACTGTGGCAGTCTCTGGTCAAGCCTGCAGGTGGAGCTCTTGAGGCCTGTTGAGATATTCAGGGCTTTTATTGCATGCCAGTCAAGCTGAATTTTCCTCAGCCATTCACGCCCCAGTAGTCCTGGGCCTGTGGTTTTCAGGACATAGAGCTCTAACTTGTGTGTTTGGTCACCATAGACCACGTCCACGTTAAGCTTCCCTTTTGGTGACACTTTTTCACCTGTATACGTTTTTAACATCACTGACGTTTTTTTTAGTCTTAAGTGGGAGAACAGCCTGTCATAGTCGGTCTCAGAGATCACTGATAAAGCTGAACCTGTGTCCAGTTCCATTTTGAGTTTCACTCCAGACACTGTTGTTGTGACCCATATTATTTTTCTGTCTTCTTCAGTTATGCTATGCAGCTCTAAGCATGACAGGTCATCTTCCTCACTGCTGTTTGTGTTGTCTGAATGTTCTGTTACTTTGTGCATTTCATTTGCTTTGGTCTTTGATTTGGGTTTAAAACCTTTGTTCTTTCCAGATTTTTACTTTTGGGCATTGGTTTGGTCTGATTTGCATGCTCTTTCTATGTGGCCTTGTTTGTGGCATTTCCTACATGTCTTTTCTTTGAACCAGCAGTCGTTTGCACTGTGAGATGATTTACCACACCTGTAGCATTTTTGCTTTTTGCCATTCAAGGACATTTGATGCACTTCGTCTTCTAAGCTTTTCTTCTGTAGCTCTGATGCACCCTTAGCTGCTGTTTCCATTGAGATAGCTAGTTCGAGTGCTTTCTTCAAATCTAGCTCTTTTTCGGACAGTAGCCTTTTCTGTGTGCTTGTACAGTGAATGCCACATACTAAACGATCTCTCAAGGCATCGCCAAGTCCTTCTTTAAAGTCACAATGCTGCGAGAGTCTGCGCAGTTCGGCCATATACTCGGATATGCTTTCATCCTTTGTTTGATTCCTCTTATGGAATCGGAATCTTTCCGCTATCACTAGTGGTGCGGGATTTAAGTGCTTCTGTAACGTGTCAACAATGTCTTTATATGACTTGCTCGACGGTTTAGCAGGGCTCAGGAGATTACGTAGCAGACTGTAAGTTTTAGCTCCCATTAGACTGAGGAGGACGGAACTTTTTTTTGCATCCTCGATATCATTGGCAGCGCAGTATAACTCCACTCGCTCTATGTATGATTCCCAGTCTTCACTTGAACTATCAAACTCCTCTATTTTTCCAACGTGAGCCATTTCGGACATGAAATCCAGATCTTATCCGTTTATCCTTTCACTGTGTGCTATACACTGTTACTCACGGATCCTTTGCTAGGTTTCGTTTCCTCTCCTTTCTCCTTCCCTCCGGTTTAACTTTTCATTTCGTGCAGTTGTTTAGGGTCCGGTTTACTCGTCGCCAATTGTTGTGTCTTTACCCCAACATAGTATATTAGAATAAAGGATTCAACTCGGAGGTAAAATGAACATGCCTTTACTTAGCTTCATCGGTAAACAATGACACAGTATCAATGCATCAGCGGATAACCTATAGGTAAACTCAGTAGCTAGGGGAGTGGTTCCGCTGAAGTAAATAGATCCACTTTATATACTACACTAATGAGGAACTAACCTTAACTACGACATGAGTCATATGAATTCCTGCATGAATATACTATCTTAACCACACATTAGTACATGCTTGTTAATTAATGCATTAATTAACATTTCAGAGTAAACTAAATCAAACATGCTCTAGATCAGAAGAAAGATGTACTAAAAGGGCACAATGTAAAATTGTTCATAAATTTGACACCAGCAACTGTCACAAACATCAGTAAATGACACTAGATGTCTTGCAATGTTTACATTTAATCTTACTCATTGAACACACAATGCATTCATCATTAAAAACAATTTAATCTCATTCTGTTTTAAGTGATTGCACTGCTGCCATCAAGAGTGTAATACCTACACTAACATATTCATTAACAGATGCAATTTGCTAAATTAAAATCAGTGTTAGCACAGATGATGGTTATTTATGTGCTTATTTTATGGATTGGTTTACTGTCTTTATATCATAATGCAGTTGGATGTCAGTCAGTTAGGGTTCTCTTCTTTTGGGTCACAAAATCTGTCCATTTTCTAGAGGAAGTTTGATTTAGTTTACCCCGAAATGTTAATTAATGCATTAATTAACAAGCATGTACTAATGTGTGGTTAAGATGGTATATTCATGCAGGAATTCATATGACTCATGTCGTAGTTAAGGTTAGTTCCTCATTAGTACACGTAACTCATCATTAGTTCATAGTAAAGTAATTATTAATTCAGGTATTAGTACATGATTATTCATGTACTATTATTGTAAAGTGTTACCCTGTACTCTTTGGTTAGGATGAGGGCTGCATTGATGGCCTAACATATTTTATAAGCAAATGATGTACAACCCAACAGATGAGTAAGAGTTTTATTATAATTATAGACAAAAACAAATCCATCTGCCTCAGTCACGTGACTTTTTACGATCATCTGCCATATTTGTGACCATCAGCGGGGCAAAATAATGGCAGTCAGTACAGAAACATGTGAACAGAGATGCCTTACATTACAGATCTCAAGCTAGCACAGATCTGACCAAATATAACATTCACAAACAATTATGCATATTTAATCCACAATCCATGAATTGACACTATGAGATGAATTGCTGATTAAACATGTAAATGTCTGTGAAAGTTATATTTGGTCATGTCTGGCTTGAGATCTGTCAAAAATTATTTCTGAATCCTGATATGGATCAAATCCAGGGATAAAACATTTTTCCCTTTGCATCTCTGTTCACATTTACAAATTTACAATTCATGAACTATTAAAAAACATATTTTTCAGGTTCCGCAAAGGGAGCAAAGTTACAAGCAAATCTGTAAATAAATATTCTTTTTTTTTTTCACATACTCAAAATCAGAGAGGATTGTGGGTAAAAGTATTGAATGAATGTAGGGAATGATGTCGTTCACACAGAATTCGGACACCACTGCAAAATGGCCGACACCCGATATAGTGCACTATATAGTGGATAGGGAGCGGTTTCGGACACAGCTAGGGATTAAATAATCAGGAGAATTAACAAGGTGATTGACAGAACAGGTGAACATGATGAATAATTAGACAGTAGGAAAACTAGGGCAGAATCTGAAATCGCCCCCTATACCCTCAAATAGGGCGTTATTTGAAGCGACAGCCATTTATAGTGGCGTCCGAAACCATAGTGGACGTTATTGAGTGCACTCATTCTATCCCACAATGCAACGCAGTGGCGAGTGTACAACCGATGTACGCTCGGCTGTCCGAATTCTCTCCTTCAAGTGAACAGTGTTAGTGGACTAGCGTAAGGAATAGTGAATGAGGGTTTAGGGGGCGATTTCAGATTCAGCTTGGGTCACAGGGAGAACCAAGAAGAGAGACACAGCATACATGTTACACATAGGCTATAATTATGTTGCAAAAAATTAAGAAACACACATTGACTGAAATAACCAGTGGCCTATACCATGAAGCCGGTTTAGGTGGCTAGCCTGCTATGTTTCAGTTTAGTTTGCGTCAACGCTGGGTTTTAGGGACCATGAAAGTGGTTTGGGTTTTAGCAGTGTTCATCGCCATAGTAACTTACGCTCCACGGTTAACCTGGTCCGGGTCAGGTGATGTTCCAGGTCAGAGGTTGCAAACTGAACTTGGACCAATCAGCTGTGAGCAAAGTGTCACATGACTGATGCGATAAAGTCACTCCTCCTGTTTCTACTCCAAATTAAAGGTCACTACATAGCAAATGATTTTTAAAGACAAAATCGTCTGGCTTTTACTAATGCTTATTTAGAATAATAAATTTGCATGATTTAGATATTATTTATGTAATTGTTATACCCTTAATCAATCACACATGTACAATTTTAGTTCATCAATTATTATTGCGCAGTTTAAATGAATAAATATATAAAGGTAATATAAATAGGCTTTAGCATCAATAGATGAAGCTATAAATTGACTACACGTGAGCTTAAATGTTCAATTATCTCTATTCCTTTATTAACTGTATAAAATAACTTCACAACTTTTACTTGCACTGATATACAGTAGCGAGACTTTTTCTTCTAGTTGTCCTCTTTCATAGACAGCTGTTTCTTCTTGCTGTGTAAATTTGTTTAAATTCTTACTATTTTAATACTTTTATTTAATAAGTGAATTGCGCTGCTTCTCTCGTGAGAAATTAATCTCAGTTTCACTCTTTCTCAGCGTGTGATTGGCTGTTCGCTGCTGATGTCACACTTAAACTCCTGAACTCAGGATCAAAGCCTGGGTCGAGAGAGAAAGTTGATGATCATCATCATAGTATCAACAAAGCCTGGTTGGATTGGTTTGGTTTTGTCAACTCTAAACTAATCCTGTAACCCTGAGTTTGTTCAACTACCATCATGGTACAGGGCTCAGGTAAATGTCAGTTATCCTGAAAACATTAATGCTAAAACTGTCTCTAATCGTCTAATTGTGTGAAGTGAATATAAATGAAAACTTGATGTTTATTGATCTGAGAGTTGCTGTAGTGCTGGATATCAGTCATGTGATCATCACGGCCCAATCACAGCCACCGTACTGATACTCAGATCAACAGCACTCTTACTCATGTGAGATGATTAAATATTGGAAACATGATGAAAGCAGAAGATCCAGATCTACAGGAGTGACGCTTACTGACTATTGACCGATAAGATCT